>NW_026020333.1:943923-1032341 GCF_900185275.1 Solanum verrucosum
TTGTGTTCTTATATAATGAAATTTGAAAAGTTGCAACTTTTGAAGACGAAGAGAAGAGAAGAGAAGAGACAACTTTTGACTTTTCAAATGCAAGTACTATTTTTTTTGAAATAAGGGTAAAATATGAAGAGTCGTAATTAAGTTTTTTCTTGAAAGTTGTTCCAATGACAGTAATAATTGATTGATTGTTCACACACCATACACGTAATTATTTTTTTAGAAATATGTTGGAACAGATGCATTTTCTGTTGTACTTGTAACGCATAATTGACATATGTTGGAGCAAATGCAATATTATATTGTAAGATCTAACACATAATTAATATATGTTGAAACAAATGCGTTATTTATGTACCTCAAAACTCATCATAACACTTATGTACCTCAAAATTCAACAACACTTATGTACCTCAAAACTCATCATGGCCTTCTACCAACATCATACATAACCATAAATCAACCCATTCACACTAAAGTCAACATCAAAATCTTTCATCTCACATCTACCAAGTCACATAGCCGTAGTTGGCATCACAACCAACCTTCCTCCCTCACACCTTCTGACATACTCGTTTCAAGTGGTCATACTCTAAAGACCATCGGATAAGGAATAAGAGAGAGACATTATAGAGGTAAGCTCTTATGGCACAACTTGAAGAATGAATAAGTGAGACTTTTTTAACACCCAATAGCCTCCTATTCATAATGTGGCATGCTTCACATTATGAACAAGACTCTACTAGACATGGTTTGAGACAACCTAAGACCATTCCAAAATCTTGTGCACTGATACCATGTTTGTCACGACCCAATGGTACACCCCGGATGCAACACGGCATACATAACCCCGAAGGGGTCTCATACAAGCCTCATAACATTATTGATCATAAAAACATAGGAAAATAGAGAAGAATGAAAAACTTTCATTTACAATCGAAGACATTTTCATTAAAAAGCAAGCGAAAGACTTTCTAGACATTGTCTCAAACCATCTAATACTTTGAATACAACATTGAGACTTAGCCCATACAAAAGCTTTAACGTAAACTAAAGGATATAAAAGGAACATAATAGGTTTTGACCTCGAAAATATAAGGACTCACCAAGTCTTCATCTTCAAGCACCTTAGAAACCTATTCTTCAAGCATAGTATACCAATATCTCCAAACCCTACACTTTGGTAAAAATGGAGAAGAATGGGGTTAGCATAATTAAGTACTAAATATGGAAGCCATGCAAAAACATGCTTAAAACAAACATTTTGTTTCAAAGTCATGTTATATGCCATTTTTGATATAATCTCATGAACACAAGTATAAGAGGCATAGTATTCAAACATAACCAACATACAAGTCATTTATCACAATAGAACATAAACACAATGTAAGCCATTACATTCACATTAAACCTTCACCTCAAGTTACCCTCATGCTATACCTTGTGCAATGTATGGATAGCATCCCATACCACCATCCACACTAAGGCACCACATTAGGGTCACCAAAAGTGGACTGACCATTTAACCTTTCCATCTTCAATAATACTCATGCATAAGAGACCTAAACCTTTAACAATTCATTTCATCACATAAGGACCATCGCCTAAGACAACTCTAAGCCATACTTGTGCAATGTGCAAGTAGCATCCCATACTACTACTCATACTAAGTACTCATTTGAAGTCACCATAATCAAGGCACATTCAAATACAACAAGTCATAACAAGGAAGTAACTCATAATACAATCCAAGTATAGAATGCATCATTTACATTTAAGCATATAAGAGTCAACATCATACATTAACTTCATTTAGAGAACTTTCATAAAATAGTCATAAAGACTTAGAGAACTCACTATGACCCTCTCAAAGCCTACTTGTGCAATGCATAGATGGCATCCCATACTACCACTCACACTTCATAGAACCTCTCAAGAAACCATAATGCACATCTCACATGATGGGATTAAGCATTTAACCGACATAGACCACGTTAGCTTGACATGGAATCCGGTGTCATGAAACCCCACACCGTAAGAGGTGGTCTACTTGCCTAAGGAAGACCGATTCATCTAGCTTATGTGGATCCACTAGCTAGGACCTATGAGGACTCATAATTATGGGATATGAAAGATGTTCATTGAAATTCAGCCTAACGTTGGGAGAACCTCCATCTTACCATATTCTCTCGGTGCTTAGCCTACATTCCCGTAGAGTAGTTTACTTAACATTACATTGTTGTACTTGAGAGGGACACAAACATTAGGCCTACCGACCCAAAGAACATTACACATGAAAGGGTCACCACCATTCGGTCTACCTCTTTAAGGTACATTAAAGGATAGGTCGTTGACTTTCCTAAAAAAGCCAGCACCATTAGGTCTACCGTTCCAAGGTTTAACATCACATTAGTTCCTAGACTACTCATGAAAGGCCACCAACATTAGGTCTACCAATTCAAGGTTTAGCCTAGAATACTTCATCATTGATTCATTCAAGAAAAGGCTACTGTAACGACTCGGAAAATGATAGAGTGAAACTAGAGCCCCACATGTGAGTTTGGAGTCGAGAACTTAATGAAATGATTATATTTGAATTTGACCCAAAAGTTCTTAAAAATGTGCTTCGGAAGTTACCGGAAACTTGTTTAGCTGTATATAAAAAGATCCGTTTCGTTTTTCAAAAATCCAACTTCATATTCTTGTTTAGGGGGTCAAATTGAGTGGGAAATGGGTCTAACCCAAATTTTAGAGCAACCGTATCAAAATCCGAAATTTCCAAGTGAAGCCTTTTTCGAGGGTCTACTTTGGAGGGTCATATCTCCTAGCACACAAATTATTTGGGTGGCTAATAATATATCCATGGAAAGCCCTTTGAGTTAGCTACCTAACTCACTTCGTTTCACCTCATTCGGAGTTCGGACGAAGAAGTTATGCCCATTTTCGTAAAGTCTGTCCGGCAGAAAATGCAAATTCCAGTAGCTAATTTTACTGTTCATTACTGTTCACCCGCCTGAAATTTTTTCTAAGTGTTGGACCATTTTTTTCAAAAGACTTATATTATTTCCTATATACCATTAGTTCATTCCCATCCCTAAAAACATTTCCCTCTCTACAATCCTCCATTTAAGAAGAAGAAGAAGTGGGAGCTAGGGCTTTGGATTCAAGGCTTTCTTCATCAAATTTCGTGGGAGATCATAGCAAAGGTATGGTGGTCTTGATCCTTGTCTAATTTTCCATTCAAGGAGCCAAATCCAAAGTTATTTCAAAGTATGAAAAATCTAGGTTTTCACTCAATCTCATGGGTTCTTCCACCAAATGGTTTTAAAAGGTTTCTAATGGCACTTTATGGTTATATTGTTGTTGTATTGACGATTTAAGATGAAAATACTCCATGAACCCATGATTTCTCTCTATTCCTAGTTTATGCCTTTATGAAGTGAGTTGCTAGATAATGAATGTATATGAATCAAACTTGTTTAAAGGTCTTTAGATTGTTGAAGTATGTCATTACCCATGCTTATTTTATGGTGTATTGTTGGTGTATTGGTATGTGAGGCTTATGTCCTTAAAGGCATAGTATGAGAAATTGGAGTGTTATCATGACATTATACGAATGAGAATTCGATGAAGATAATGTGATCATGTTATGAATGTAAAGGTGTTGTTGTAGGTTGTTCACTGGTTTGGTTGCATAATTACTACCCTATTTTCCATGCTCTTTGATTCCATTACATGCCTTCAAGGTGTTTGACAAAATGTCCAACTATGGAGAATTGATGAATCGATGCTTTAAAGTTTGAGTTATGAGATGTATGGAAATCCAGAGATGTGTTGATGACACTCATGAATGTTGATGATATAATATGAAGGATTCTTCAATATAAAGTATACCTTGAATTGGTAGGGCTTATGCATCATTTTCTTGTATAAATGATTATATTGTTGATTGTTGAATCCTTGGATCGGTAGGCTTATGGCACCCTTCCACACATGCTTATAATGAACCTTGGATCGGTAGGCTAATGGCACCCTTCCATTAATGATAAGTAATGAACCTTGGATTCGGTAGGCCTATGGCACCTTTCCATAAAGGTTAATGATGAGACTTGAATCGGTAGGCCCATGGCACCCTTTCAAGAGGAGTTAATGAGCTTTCCTAAATGTACCTTGAATCGGTAGGCTTATGGCACCCTTTCATGTGTTAAATAATGTACCTTGAATCGGTAGGCTTATGGCACCCTTTCATGTGTGATGATGTCAAAGAAATGAACTATTCTATGGGAATGTAGGCTAAGCACCGAGCGGATTTGGTTAGATGGAAACTCCCCCGACAGTTAGGCATGAGTTTCAATGATCGTCTACCTTATCCCATAAACTATGTGCCCGCATAGGAAGCTAGTGGATCCATTAAGCTATATATACCGGTCTTCCTTAGGCAAGTAGACCACCTCTTTTCGGTGTGGGGATTCATGACACCGGATTCCATGACAAGCTCTCATGGTCTATGTCGGTTAAACTCTTACTTCCCATCATGTGAGATTTCATTATGGTTTCTTGACAGGTTCTACAAAGTGTAGGTAGTAGTATGGGATGCTACCTATACATTGCACGAGTAGTCTTGGAGAGGGTTATAGTGAGTTTCTCTAAATCCTAATGACTGTGACATGAATGTACCCTAAATGAGGTTATTAAAGAATGTTGGCTCTTAAATGCTTAATATGTTATGCATGTTATACTTGGGTTATATTACGAGTTATTTTCCCTTGTCATGTCTTAATTAATGATATACCTCTTATGTATGAATATTGTGCAAAGGTGAAAGAAAGGAATGATAAGTTACTTTAAGTGACCTAAATGTGGTGCCTTAGTATGGATGGTGGTATGGGACGCCATCCATACATTGCACGAGGTATAGCATAAGGGTTTCTTGAGGTGAAAGTCCAAGGTAAAGGTTTTCATGTTGATATTGTTTAAAGGTGATATTATGACTTACTTGATGTTATGCTTGTCTTGTATGTTTTTTATGCTATTGTTCATGATATTTCAAAAAGGTGGCATAATGCATGGTTTCTAACTAAAATGTCCCTTTTTAAGCATGTTTTGCATGGTCATCATACTTAGTACATTTTGTGTACTAACCTATATTCTTCATATTTTTACTATAAGTGTAGGTTCCGGCAAGTGATCCCTCCTAGCTAGTTTGAAGTGTTGGATTGCTTTCCTCCAAGACTTGGTATGTCCTCATGGATTCGAGGACAAGACTTTTAAGTTCTTTTGTTCATGTAATAGACTTCTTTTGATTGTAAAGGGCCGTGTCCCTACTTATGTTTTGCGACTGTGTCTAAGATGGCCATGTGAGACTTAGACTTCCGCTGTGTGTTTTTAAAGTTGTTTTAAGAAGTTTAAATGTGTGGATGTAAATAAGTTTTTTTTTATTATTCCGCACTATTTTCATTATTGAATGCAATGAATGACTATGTGGCTTGTATAAGACCCCTTCGGGGTCGAGTACGCCTTGTTACGACTTGGGGGTGCTCCCGGGTCGTGACAGCTACCAACACTAGGTCTACCAATTCTAAGTCATCAACACATTCATTAGTCATTTATGAAAGGGCTACCAACATTAGGTCTACCAATTCAAGATATTAAGACATTAAATCAAGATACATTCATTATTCAAGAGGAGGATGCCTAAGCCTACCAATTAAGATACTTCATTCATGATCGCATTCACCAATACAAGAAAAGAATGCCTTAGCCTACCAATTCAAGAGACACGTTCACTTTTACATTCATTTATACAAGAGTAGGATGCACAAGCCTACCAATTCAAGATATACAACATTACATTATAGAACCCTTCTCATTCCATCATCAACATTCATGAGTGCTAAGAGAGAATATACTTTCATTCACAACACATATACATTCTATACAAGATCATCATTCTATCATTGAAATCACATGCATATCCTTCACATTATACATAGTAAGTAAACACCTCCACCTTTCAAGTGGATCAATACAATTAGGCAAGAGTAATAGCATAATTACAACATTTTATATGATATATAAACATAAACAATTCACATTCCATCATAATTAACCGATTCCCAAGCTCAAATCACAACATAGGAATTTGGGGGAAAACATGGGTTCTAGGAAGAATTCACCTTAAATCATATTTAAATCCACAATTCAATACAATAATGCCTTTAGAAATAGTTTTGAATCGAACCCATGTATAGATTGAAAACTAGGGTTTTGGGGAAACTTTGAAGGTTTGAAATTACTTTTGAGATTGGTTCCTTGAAAAATAATAAGTCAAGTATGAAGACCACCATACCTTTTAGAGAAGAAATCCACGAAATCCCCATGAAAAGTTGAAGTCTTGACTTTGGAAGCTTGAAATCTTCACCTCCAATGGAGGTTTCTAAAGAGAGAACTTTTGGGAGAAGTGGGTTTCTAATTTGAGTGATTTGGAAGAATGACTTTGAAAAGGTGTTTTAAAACTTTTAAAACTCTTAAAATATCTTAATTAACCAATAAAAACAGTCCAAACACTTAACTAAACAAAGAGGGAATTTACTAACCTACCTTTACCTTGGCCGAGAATTGTAGATTGCAGGTCCAAACGACGCCCCCCTCACTTACCAATCGTAGGTTGGGATATGCCCCGTCCTGCTGGTCCGTGGTTTGGGGCTGCAGTATGGCAAAGTGGCCCTTGACCTACGGAGGCCATCCACGGGGTGTAGTCCCCCCTCCGTAGGCTACTAAACTTTTGCCAACATTTTTGTTTCAAGGGGTCTTCGGGGTTAGGCTTAGGGTCCTCCTCAAGGACCCCTAGCGTGGTCCATGGGGAGTCGTACCTTGTCGTTTAACCCCTAAACCCCTAAACCATGGCTCGGGACAACATTATACCACCTCAAACCTCACAACAAACTCTAAGACACACTAGTTAGGCTCTGGTTTCATTTATTCATTTTACGGGTCGTTACATTATCCCCCACTTAGAAACATTCGTCCTTGAATGGCACTTTAAACACATTAAGGGGTTAACGACTCAAGACTAGAAGCCCATCAAGCATGCAACATCATAATCATGAAAACTCATTTTCTCATTCAAGCAAGAATTCATCTAGAACTTGCATAATAGATGGAGAACATGGAAACACAATGTCACACATGACTCCAAAAACATGAAACAAGCCAAAAGGAACTCTTTGTCTTAGGCTTGAGTAGACATATAAAGGAAGAGGTAAGGATATCAGAACTCTCAACAACCTTACTATTCAACATACCATTCCCCCACACTTAGGAGTAAAACTAACTAAGGCTTATCATGAACCTAACATAGGGACCTTAATCAAGACATTCACATCTTACAAGAA
Organism: Solanum verrucosum; assembly: GCF_900185275.1. NCBI lineage: Eukaryota > Viridiplantae > Streptophyta > Magnoliopsida > Solanales > Solanaceae > Solanum > Solanum verrucosum. Next base: position 951,315 of record NW_026020333.1, read on the forward strand.
ACCATCAACCTACCGGTACCTTTAAAATAGGAAGGTTCTCATTAAGCAACTCTTGCTCACAAACAACCTTAACAACACCACTCAAGGTCTCTTATGAGTCTACCACACCGGATCTAAACTCCTCAAACTCACTACACCTCATAAGGTGAGAAATTCAAGCAAACCTAACTCATGAACATCAAGGACACTCAAAGGGTTTACCATCTAAGCACATTATCCCCCACTTGGGAGAAAGCTTATACTAACTATTTTAAACTTCTCTTCTTTCCATTCTAAGATCGGAGCAAAACATCACTAAACCTTCATACTCATCACACCTAGGCATTTCTAAAACACCACATTTCGTCAACTCTTTCAACATACCTCAAAACTCATCATAACCTTCTACCAACATCACACATGGTTAAATCAACCCATTCACACTAAAGTTAACATCAAAATCTTTTATCTCACATCTACCAAGTCACATAGCCGTAGTTGGCATCACAACCAACCTTCCTCCCTCACACCTTCTGGCATACTCCTTTCAAGTGTTCATACTCTAAAGACCATTTGATAAGGAATAAGAGAGAGACATTATAGAGGTAAACTCTTATGACACGATTTGAAGAATGAATAAGTGGGACTTTATTAACACCCAATAGCCTCCTATTCATAATGTGGCATGCTTCACATTATGAACAAGACTCTACTAGACGTGTTTTGAGATAACCTAAGACCATTCCAAAATCTTGTGCTCTGATACCATGTTTGTCACGACCTGATGGTACACCCCGAATGCAACACGGCATACATAACCCCGAAGGGGTCTCATACAAGCCTCATAACATTAAGGTCACCAAAAGTGAACTTACCATTTAACCTTTCCATCTTCAATAATACTCATGCATAAGAGACCTAAACCTTTACCAAGTCATTTCATCACATAAGGACCATCACCTAAGACAGCTTTAAGTCATACTTGTGCAATGTGCATGTAGCATCCCACACTACTACTCACACTAAGTACTCCTTTGAAGTCACCATAAGCAAGGAACATTCAAATACAACAAGTCATAACAATGAAGTAACTCATAATACAATCCAAGTATAGTATTCATCATTTACATTTAAGCATATAAGAGTCAACATCATTCATTAACTTCATTCAGAGAACTTCCATACAATTATCATTAAGACTTAGAGAACTTAGTATGACCCTCTCAAAGTCTACTCGTGCAATGCATGAATGTCATCCCATACTACCACCCACACTTCATAGAACATCTCAAGAAACCATAATGTACATCTCACATGATGGGAATGCGTTTAATCGACATAGACCATGTTAGCTTGACATGGAATCCGGTGTCATGAAACCCCACACCGTAAGAGGTGGTCTACTTGCCTAAGGAAGACCGGTTCATCTAGCTTATGTGGATCCACTAGTTAGGACCTATGAGGGCTTATAGTTATGGGATATGAAAGATGTTCATTGAAATCCGGCCCAACGTTGGGAGAACCTCCATCTTACCATATCCTCTCGGTGCTTAGCCTACATTCCCATGGAGTAGTTTCATTAACATTACATTATTGTACTAGAGAGGGCCACCAACATTAGGCCTACCGACCCAAAGCACATTACACATTAAAGGGCCACCACCATTAGGTCTACCACTTCAAGGTACATTAAAGGATAGCTCATTGACTTTCCTAGTAGGAGCTACCACCATTAGATCTACCATTCCAAGGTTTAACATCACATTAGTTCCTAGACTACTCATGAAAGGCCATCAACATTAGGTCTACTAATTCAAGGTTTAGCCTAGAATACTTCATCATTCATTCATTCATTCAAGAAAAGACTACCAATATTAGGTCTACCAATTCTAAGTCATCAACACATTCATTAGTCATTTATGAAAGGGCTACCAACATTATGTCTACCGATTCAATACATTAAGACATTAAGTCAAAATACATTCATTATTCAAGAGGAGGATGCCTAAGCCTACCAATTCAAGATACTTCATTCATGATCACATTCACCAATACAAGAAAAGGATGCCTTAGCCTACCAATTCAAGATACACATTCACTTTTACATTCATTTATCCAAGAATAGGATGCACAAGCCTACCAATTCAAGCTATACAACATTACATTATAGAACCCTTCTCATTCCATCATCAACATTCCTGAGCGCTAAGAGAGAATATTCTTTCAATCACAACACATTTACATTCTATACAAGATCATCATTCTATCATTGAACTCACATGCATATCATTCACATTATACATAGTAAGTAAACACCTCCACCTTTCAAGTGGATCCATACAATTAGGAAAGAGTAATAGCATAATTACAACATTTTATATCCATATAAACATAAACAATTCACATTCCATCATAATCAACCAATTCCCAATCTCAAATCACAACATAGAAATTTGGGGGAAAACATGGGTTCTAGGAAGAATTCACCTTAAATCATCTTTAAATCCACAATTCACTGCAATAATGCCTTAAGAAATCGTTTTGAATAGAACCCATGCATAGATTGAAAACTAGGGTTTTGGGGAAACTTTGATGGTTTGAAATTACTTTTGAGATTGACTCCTTGAAAGATAATATGTCAAGGATGAAGACCACCAAGTCTTGACCTTGGAAGCTTGAAATTTCACCTCCAATGGAGGTTTCTAGAGAGAGAACTTTTGAGAGAGGTGGGTTTCAAATTTGAGTGATTTGGAAGAATGACTTTGAAAAGGAGTTATAATACTTTTAAAACTCTTAAAATATCTTAATTAACCAATAAAAACCGTCCAAACACTTAACTAAATAAAGGGGGAATTTACTAACCTACCCTTACCTTGGCCGAGAATTGCAGATTGCAGGTCCAAACGACGCCCCCTCACCTACGGACCGTAGGTTGGGCTACTCCTCGTCCTGCTGGTCCGTGGTTTGGGGCTGCAGCTTGGCAAAGTGGCCCTTGACCTACGGAGGCCATCCACGGGGAGTGGTCCCTTCCGTAGGTCACCAAACTTTTGGCAACATTTTTGTTTCAATGGGTCTTGGGGGTTAGGCTTAAGGTCCTTCTCAAGGACCCCTAGAGTGGTCCATGGGGAGTCATACCTAGATGTTTAACCCCTTAACTATAGCTCCGGACAACATTATACCACAACAAACCTCACAACAAACTCTAAGACACACTAGTTAGGCTCTAGTTTCACTTATTTGTTTTATGGGTCGTTACAACATGTAGTTCTTTTGTGGCCAAAGTCCTTACATACGTAACATTTATTTTTTATTGTTGGAAATGATTCACCAACTCCACGTCGTCTCTTATATCTCCTTCTTCTAGGTTTTCTTGGATCAACATTTGGAGGAGGTATTTCTCTCTCTATGATATCCAAATGGACCATCCAAGAATCTTTAGGTGGCACCTGGTGAATTTCCTCACAATATGCCATTATGTATTTTTCCACTGAACAATATGGAGAGGAGTACTCATAAATCTGATTTCCAAAATCGGCACCATATTGGGATCGAAGCGTTGCCATGTCATGTGGACAAGGTATTTTGTCCAAGTCAAAAATTCAACAAGTACAAGTTCTTCTTTGTAGATCCACCGTAGCAACATCACCATGACCAGTGACACTGAACTTGTAGTTAGCGATTTGATGAGCCAACAACTTGTTGCCCGAGTTGACATACTTTGATATGTCTTTTTCAATTGAGGGAACAAATCTATTTGCAGAGTGCACCAACTCCATACGCCTCTGGTGAAATAAAAGTGCAAATCTCCTGTTTATTTCATCAAATAGAGCGACAATAAGATATTATCTTTCAACATCAAACATAGCATTCACTGACTCCGCGATGTTTGACGTCATAATGTTATATCTACAAAAAAAAAAAAAAAGTCAATCAAAACACATAAAATTACAATAAACTCAAACAAGATGGTATAGACAATAATGTACCTATTTCCCTGGCAAAATGACTTGCTCCATGTGTGGAATCCAATACGTTCAAGAGTTTCAGCCACCTTTGGTACCAAATCTCTTATTTGATTGAAATGGTCATTGAACTCACATCTATCGTACGCCTTTGCTGCTTTATAAAAATGGGACACTACCTTTAAATTGTGAAAGTTATTATGAATATTTTCCCCAAGGTGTCTCATGCAACAACCATAATGAGATGCAGGATAGATAGTCGAAACCATCTTTCGAATACTTGGATGTCTATTAGAAATAATGCACAACTCATCAGTATCATCTACAAAGCTTCACATATTTTGAAAAAAATATTCATATGAGGCATTGAATTCTAACCTTATGTTTTAACTCCATTAGGCTACTTAGACTACATGTTAGGCTCTAGCTTATGTCATTAGATTTCTGGGGTGTTACAGAATTGATGAATCCCGTGAACCATCGAGTCTTTGAACATAAGTTGTGCCTGAAAGCATTAGGCTGAGGGAATGTCTGCCTGGGCGTCACACATCGCATCACCCCCCGCACACCGCGAAGCATCGTGCTTGGAGGAAGTTGGCCTCTGGTGCACACAAAACGCGCGGCTGGCCTAATGTGAGTCCATATCGACAGAGGTCGCGATAAGTGGTGGTTGGGACTTAACTATCTCTTGATTTTGCAGCTACAACCCGTCGTGCGTCCGGACTCCCAGACCCTAACTACACGACAAAGAATGGCGCTCCGATCGCGATTCCAGGTTAGGCGGGATTACCCGTTGAGTTTAAGCATATCAATAAGTGAAGGAAAAGAAACTTACAAGGATTCCCTTAGTAATGGCGAGCAAATCGAGAACATACCAGCCTTAGAATTGGGCGGCTCCGTCATTCGAATTGTAGTTTGGAGAAGCATCCTTAGCGGCGGACCGGGACCAAGTCCCCTGGAAAGGGGCACCACAAAGGGTGAGAGCCCCGTTGTACCCGAAGCCTATCGCACCACGAGACGCTGTCTATGAGTTGGGTTGTTTGGGAATGCAAGCCAAATCGGATGGTGAATTCTATCCAGGCTAAATACGGGTGAGAGACCGCTAGCAAACAAGTACCGCAAGGGAAAGATGAAAAGGACTTTGAAAAGAGAGTGAAAAGGGATTAAAATTGTTGAGAGGGAAGCGTATGGGGGCCGACGATGTGCCCCGATTGGATGTGGAACGGTGATGAGCCGGTCCGCCGATTCACTCGAGGCGTGGATCAACGTGGATTTGAGGGGGGGTAGCCCGAGCTCTTCATATGTCCGTAGAATGCCGTCTTCTTGATTGTGGTAGGCAACGCGCGCCCCAGGCATTCTTTGGCATTTGCGCGCTCTACATACTGGCTTGTGGGCTCCCCATTCGACCCGTCTTGAAACACAAACCAAGGAGTCTGACATGAGTGCGAGTAAATCCGTAAGGTGTGGAAGCTGATTGGTGGGATCTCCCTGAGGAGTGCATCGCCGACCGAACTTGAACTTCTAAGAAAGGTTCGAGTGTAAGCATACCTTTCAGGACCCGAAAGAGTATGAGCATATGTTGGAATTCTGAATCACCAAAAAAGATGGTAAACTATAGCACACAAAAATCGGCAAAATAAGGGGTTTACCTGCTCTGGGGCTCATTTGACCTTGAAAATGGGTTGTTTTGGCCGTCAAGTCCAACTGACTCCATAGCTAAGGTCTTAACGGACGTCCGTGAAAACTTTCGACAAAAATAATTTTGGAATTCCAGATGACCAAAAAAGTAGGTAAACTATAGCACACGAAAATCGGTAAAATATGGGGTTAACATGCTCCGGGGCTCATTTGACCTTGAAAATTGGCCGTTTTGGCCGTCAGGGCTAACTGGCTCCATAACTAAGGTCTTAACGGACGTCCATGAAATTTTTTGGCAAAGATGATGTCAGAATTCTGGATCACCAAAAATCCATCGACGATAGCACACGATATTGGCAAAATGGGGGGTTTACCTTTCCGGGGTTCGTTTGACCTTGATAATTGGTCGTTTTGGCCGTCAAGCCCAACTGGTTCCATATCTAAGGTCTTAACGGGAGTCCATGAAATATTTTAACAAAAATGACGTTGGAATTCTGGATCACCAAAAAAGATGGTGAACTATAGCACACGAATATTGGCAAAATGGGGGATTTACCTGCTCCGGGGATCGTTTGACCTTGAAAATGGGCCGTTTTGGCCGTCAAGGCAAACTGCATCCATAGCTAAGCTCTTAACGAATGTCCACGAAAAACTTTGGCAAAAAAGATGTTAGAATTCTGGATCACCAAAAAGATGGTGGACTATAGCACACAAAAATCGGTAAAATGGGGGTTTACCTGCTTTGGGGCTCAACTGACCTTGAAAATGGGCAGTTTTAGTCGTTAGGGTCAACTGGTTCCCTAGCTAAGGTTTTAACGGACGTCCATGAAAAATTTCAGAAAAAATAACGTCGGAATTCCGGATCACCAAAAAGATGGTGGACTCTAGCACACGAAAATCAGCAAAATAGGGGATTTACTTGCTTCGGGTCTCGTTTGACCATGAAAATAGGCCGTTTTGGCAGTCAGGGCCAACTAGATCCTTAGCTAAGGTCTTAACGGACGTCCATGAAAAAACTTCAGCAAAAATGCCATCGAAATTTTGGATCACCAAAAATCCATGGACTATAGCACAAAAGCCGGCAAAATGGAGGGTTTACCTGCTCTGAGGCTCTTTTGACCTTGAAAACTAGTCAATTTAGTCGTCAGGGCCAACTGGCTCCATATCTACAGTCTTAACGGACGTCCACGAAAAATTTCGTCAAATATGACGTCAGAATTTCGGATCACCAAAAATTCATGGACTATAGCACACGAAATTTACATAATTGGGGGCTTACCTACTCCGGGGATCATTTGACCTTAAAAATGGGTCGTTTTATCCGTAAAGGACAACTGGTTCCCTAGCAAAGGTCTTAACGGACATGCATGAAATTTTTTGGCAAATATGACGTCGGAATTCTGGATCACCAAAAAAGATGGTGAACTATAGCACACTAAAATCGGCAAAATGAGGGATTTACCTATTCCGGGGATCGTTTGACCTTGAAAATGGAACATTTTGGCCGTCAGGGCCAACTAGCTCCATAGCTAAGGTCTTAACGTACGTCCATGAAAAATTTCAGTAAAAATAATGTTGCAATTCTGGATCACCAAAATAAATGGTGAACTACACACGAAAATCGTCAAAATGAAGGGTTTACTGCTCCGGGGCTCTTTGACCTTCAAAATGAGACGTTTTAGCCGTCAGGGCCATCTGGCTCCATAACTAAGGTGTTAACGGATGTCCATGAAAATTTTTGGCAAAAATGACATTGAAATTCCAGATCACCAAAAAAGATGGTGACCTATAGCACAAGAAAATTGGCAAAATAGGGGGTTTACCTGCTCCGGGCCTCGTTTGACCTTGAAAATGGGCCGTTTTGGCTATCAGGACCAACTGGCTCCATAGCTAAGGACTTAACGATGTCAATGAAAAATTTCGGCAAAAATGACGTCAGAATACCTGATCACCAAAAAAGATGGTGGACTATAGCACACGAAAATAGGCAAAATGGGGGGTTTACCTGCTCCGAGGCTCATTTGACCTTTAAAATGGGTTGTTTTTACCATCAGGACCAACAGTCTCCATAACTAAGGTCTTAACGGATGTCCATGGAAATTTTTGGCACAAATGACGTCGTAATTGTTGATCACCAAAAATTCATGGACTATAGCACAAGAAAATCGGCAAAATGGGGGGTTTACCTGCTCTAGGGCTCGTTTGACCTTGAAAATTGGCCGTTTTTGCCATCAGGGCGAACGGGCTCCATGACTAAGGTCTTAACGGATATCCATGAAATATCTCGGCAAAAATGACGTCGAAATTCTAGATCACCAAAACTCCATGGACTATATCACACGAAAATCGACAAAATGGGGGTTTACTTTCTCCGTGGCTCGTTTGACCTTAAAAATGGGTCATTTTAGCCGTCAAGGCAAACTGACACCATAGTTAAGGTCTTAACGGACGTCCAAAAAAAATTTCAGCAAAACTGACATCGAAATTCCCAATCAACAAAAAAGATGGTGAACTATTTATAGCACATGAAAATAGGCAAAATGGCGGGTTTACCTGCTCTGGGTCTCGTTTGACCTTGAAAATGGGCCGTTTTGGCCTTTAGAGCCAAATGGCTCCATAGCTAAGGTCTTAACAGACGTCCATGAAAATTTTTGACAAAAATGACGTCAGAATTCTAGTTAACCAAAAAAGATGGTGAACTATATAGCACACAAAAATCAGCAAAATTGGGGGTTTACTTGCTCCGAGGCTCGTTTGACCTTGAAAATGGGTTGTTTTGGCCGCCAGGGCTAACTAGCTCCATGTCTAAGGTCTTAACGGATGTCCACGAAAATTTTTGGCAAAAATGACGTCGAAATCTGGATCACCAAAAAAATGGTGAACTATAGCACACGAAAATTGACAAAATGGGGGATTTACTTGCTCCGGGGATCGTTTGACCTTGAAAATGGGTCGTTTTGGCCGTCAGGGCCAACTAGCTCCATAGCTAAGGTCTTAACAGACATCCATGAAAATTTTTGACAAAAATGACGTCAGAATTCTAGATAACCAAAAAAGATGGTGAACTATATAGCACACAAAAATCGGCAAAATTGGGGGTTTACCTGCTTCGAGGCTCGTTTGACCTTGAAAATGGGTTGTTTTGGCCGTCAGGGCTAACTAGCTCCATGTCTAAGGTCTTAACGGACGTCCATGAAATTTTTTGGCAAAAATGACGTCGGAATCTGAATCACCAAAAAAATGGTGAACTATAGCATACAAAAATCGGCAAAATAGGGGATTTACCTTCTCTGGGGTTCGTTTGACCTTGAATATGGGCCGTTTTTGCCGTCAAGGCCAACTAGCTTTATATCTAAGGACTTAATGGATGTCCTTGAAAAATTTTGGCAAAAAAGACGTCGGAATTCCAAATCACCAAAAATGATGGTGGACTATAGCACACGAAAATCGGCAAAATGGAGGGTTTACCTGCTACGGGGAATGTTTGACCTTGATAATGGGCTATTTTTGTAACACTCTGAAAAATCATAAGGTATACTAGAGCCTAAATGTAAGGTTAAAAATAATAAAATGACTCCCCGGAGTTTTAGTAAGTCATTTAAGGTTAAAAATAAGGTAATAAGAGTCTTGACCTAGGGGCATGTGCCAAGGAAAGGGGACAAGCCAAGGCCAAAGGCCAAGGCTTTCCCTAGCTAGGAGCTACTACCCCAAACCTTCACGAGGGGGACCACGACTTGTGGTCCACTCAACGACTTGTGAAGGTGGTCGTGAAATGCCCTTAGTTTTTAACGAGTTTGGGACATTAATTTGGGTGAGCTATTGCCTAAGGGACCACAGGCACCACCACGGGCCATGGTCCCCTTGACGAGGCATGGGGTGATCGTGAACTCGCTTGTGAAGATGCCTTAGTGTGTGGAGGCAAGGCTTGAGAAACATGCCTTGGCCTCAAGACCACGACCTCCACCACGACTCATGGTCATCACCACGGACCATTGGAGGTCTCGTGGTCATGCCTTGGCCTTGTGGGAGGTTGGTACACTTGACGAGGCTACTACCTTAACTCCACGGGTCATGGTCCTCACCATGACTTGTGGAGTGAGTCGTGAGCCTGGACGGGGGGTCATTTAAATGAAGGACCTTAAGGTCATTTCCTTTTTAGTCCAAATTAAGTGGGGGTGTTTTGGTTACTTTAGGGGTAAAATATATATTGGTTTTAAGTCAAAATTCACAAGACTTACTCATTAATTCACAACACCCAAATATTTCCCCAAAATCCTCTCCTCTCAATATTTCTCTCTCTAGAAGTTTCTCCATTGAAGAACACCAAGAACTTGAAGGTTATGGCTCAAGAATCAATCTTCTCAACTCCAATTCGTGGGCAAAGATTCAATTAAGGTACGGGAACCTTGATTCATGGAACACTTTTCTCCATGAAGCCCTTCCAACTCTAATTTCGAATTTGGGTTATTGTTCAAAAACTAGGTTTTTCATTCTAGCCGTGGGTTCTTCCTAAAAATGATTTTATTATGTTAATTGCATTATATTATGGATGATTCGATGTTAAATGGTGATTTTTATAGTAAAATTCTCCATGAACCCATGAACTACCCCACGATCCCAATTTCATGAATTGTGATAGGTGTATTGATGCAAGATGATTACTATGAATTGTTCCTACGTTAATCTAGTTATTGAATCTTGTTTTATTCATGATTAAAGTAGTATTACTAAATGTGATAGTGATACTTGGTTCATGAGCGTTGAAGAGGGCAAATTGTGAAGATTTGTTCATGATTGATTAAAGTTGTAGGTGAACTTATAATTCACTTGAAAAGTAAAGATCTTATCAAAATTGTGTAAATTGAGGTATTATTGAAAGGTCAATTCTCCCCTTACCCTTTACACATATTCATGTATGACTTGTCTAGTATGGTGATAACATTGTGTATTCATTGAAAGGCTAGTTCTCATGAAAACACTATGAATGTAATGTGAAAGTTCTGCTCACATGTTAATGACGATTCTAAGGTTGAAAGTACATTCTCACCCTTAATGAATCTATAAGCTATTTTGATGAATTTTATTGAACGAAGGGTAGAGCAATCCTTCACACATGTAAATACAATTTGAGACTAATTATGTATAATTTGGGAAATAATGCTTAGCACCGAGTGGATATGGAAAAATGAGGTAAAGGCCCTTCCGCCAATGCAAGAGGTTGGGTCATCTAAGTGAACTCATGAGATGGAAGCTCCTCCGCCAATGCAATAGGTCGGGTTTCTAGAAGCAATCTCCCTATCCCATAACTATGTGCCAACATAGGACTTTAGCTAGTGGATCCACCTAAAAGCTAAACATGTTAGTTCTACCTTAGGCAAACAGGACACCTTCTTTCGGTATGGGGTTACAGGACACCGGATTCCATGTAGCCCACATGGTCTATGTCAGTTATGGCTACTCTTCCCTATATGATAAGATATTGAATGAGACATGAACTAAACTATGACTTCTTGGTGAGTTTGCTTAGTAAGAGTGGGGGTATGGGACTTCACTTCCACATTGCACAAGTAGGCTTAGTAGGATGTTATGGGATGGTTTCTTTATGTATAACGAGACATGAATGTATGCATGTTTGTTGAATGGATAGTTGCTATGAATGACTTTCCTTATGTTCATATAATGTACATGACTAGTTCCTTATTGATGACTATTGATTATGATGAGGTCTAAAGGTGATTGTTTGACTAAGGTAGATCCAAAAGAGTACTTAGTATGGTCGATATTATGGGATGCCAACCATACATTGCACAAGTGTTCCTTAGGGATTGCTAAGGTGTTGATATTATTATGTTAGGAATATAAATGTGATTATGGCTTGTCTTTGACATCGAAGATTCATGTTGGTTTCCAAACTTGATAAATGCATTCCTTTCAACTAAAATGTCATTTTTTAAAATCATATTTCAAGGATTTTATGCATGTTTCCATACTTAGTACATATTTGTGCTAACCCCTTCTTCCTCTACATTTTAATAAGTGTAGGTTCCGGCTAGGTGACATACACTCTCTTTCTTGAAGAAGATTTGGATTGCTTATCTCCAAGTAGTGGTGAGTCTTCAAGTTCGAGAACATATTTTCATTCTTAGTTCTTATTGTACTTTTGTTATATTGAGACTTTTATTGATGTAAAGGGCTAAGTCCCAAACTTTGTATTCCTATGTTTTAGATGGTGTATGAGACAAAGTCTAGATTTCCTATGATTTTCTATTATGACAAATGAAGTTGAACTTCTATTGTAAAAGTTTTAAATTTTTTTGCATTATTTCTATGTCTTATGTTATGATGATGCTAGAGGTTTGTATGCGACCCCTTCGGGGTCAATTACGCCATGTTACATCTAGGGGGTAACTCCGGGTCGTGACAAACTTGGTATTAGGGCATAAGGTTTTGGGATAATATTTAGGTTGATGTCTCATGAACCACATCTAGTGTAGTCTTATTCATGAGTGTGAAGTGCGCCACACTTATGAATGAGAGGCTATAAGATGTTTAGGAACTTTCTCTTTTTCCATTACTCTTTAGTCGTGCTTGGAGTCCTAACTCTATGAAGTCCTTTCTCCTAACCCTTTTCTTGTGATTATAGATAATGAATACAAGAAGGGCTAATGCAAGAGGGGCACAAGAGAAGAATGTGAATGAGGAGGTTCCCCCTCAAGCTCCTTATGTAACACCCTTCAAAATGAAGTAGGATAAAGTAGAGCCTAACATGGGTTTTATGCATAAATAACTTGTTAAAATAATGAAGAATAGTCTTTTTAGTCAGTTTAAAGAGTTTGGAAGTCAAACGTCAAGGGACGACCAAGACATTTGGAAACTAGTCTTTTACATATTGGTGTGTTCTAGTATGTTGTTCATGTTTTTATGTGTTGTTTGGAGTCTAAAATCAGTGGAGGTGACCCTAGTGTCTTAATAAATGTTTTTAGGGTCAAAACATTTGGATACGACGCCTCGGGGGCCACCCTAAGGGTCCCCAAGGAGGACCCCAACCTTGGCCAAGAAAGCTGCCAAGACAACTTGAAGTTGTGCTTGGAAGGAGCATGTCCGCGTCGCGGACTAGCTCCACAAAGGGCCAAATATTTGGTCCGCATCGCGGACTCTTCTATCTTGAAATTTAACTTTCAGAAACTTGTGGGAACACCTCCGTGTCGCGAACTTGTTTCCCGACGAAATCTGCGAAAATAAAACTCAAGTTAGACTTGTTTAAAAAGGTCCAACTAAGTGAGGGTTAGTTTGGGTAATATGTGGGTTATTGTTTCAAGTGTTTTTAGGTATTTTAAGTATATTTAAACAGTTAAATTCTATTTTAAAGTCATTCTCCTAAATTCAAAACCCTCCCTCTCTCAAAACTATCTCAAAACCCCATGGAAGCTCAAGGTGAAAGATGGAGCTAGGGTTAATGGTGGCTACTGATTTCTTTTTCATTTTTGTTTGGTTATTGATGATTAAGGTATGGGGATCCTTTATCCTTAAATATTCTTTCTTTCAAAGAGCCCAATCAAAAGGGTTACAAGGTTTTTCAAATACACAAAACCCTATTTCAAATTCTAAGCATGGGTTCTTGCATTGAATGATTTTAAATGATATTTTATGTTGTTATTAATGATTATTGATGGTTTTAAGAAAGAAATCTTCATGAACCCATGTCTTCTCAAATTCTCTAAATTTGGTCTAAAGTGGGTCTATTGATTTTGAGTAATTGATAAAGGATTTTTGAGTGGTTTGATGTGGGCTGTTCTTATATGATCTTAGCTATGTTGAATTGCTGGAAATTGTTATTGAATTGTATAATGTGAGGTAGTAGCCTTGAATGGTCATAAATTGGGATTTAGCCTTTATGTTGGTTATTGGATATTGTTTAGCTTAGCTTGTATAGTTGAATGTTGTTATTACCATTGTTATTGTATTGTTAATTGTTGGAATATGAGGATGATGAAGATAGCCATGGAAAGAGGGTAAGTTGGCCTAACTTGATGAATATTGTATAAGTGGTATGGAATTGAGTATTGTGCCTTATGGCCTTGGAAAGGTGGTAAGATGTCTTGATCTCTTAATATTGCTATAATTTCTTCTTAGGTTGGATCTACCTTTGGTGGAAGGGTTGCTTGTTGCTTTTGAATTATGATTGTGGCCATGAAGGGCATTATATAAGTATTTTTGTATTATTGTGTTCATATATATATAAATGAAGCTATATGTAAAGTTCTATATGAAGCTATATGTAAAGTTTTAATTCGAGATGAAAAATTTCAAGAAACTTATTTTCTTCCAAGAAATAGATTCATGTGAAGCTATATGTAAAGTTCTATATGAAGCTATATGTAAAGTTTTATGTGAAACTATATGTAAAGTTCTATATGAAGCTATATGTAAAGTTTTATGTGAAGCTATATGTAAAGTTCTATATGAAGCTATATGTAAAGTTTTATGTGAAGCTATATGTGAAGATATGATGTGAATGAGTTTATGTGATCTTGAGATGATCCTATGTAAAGTGGATAGCATTGTGATTTAAAGTATGATTTATCATGCTGTATATGTGTGATGATGTTGGATTATGAAGTGTCCTCAAATGATAATGTTGTGACTTGATTAGTGGACTAAAGTGTTTCTTCTTGTTACTTAAAGTCTTGAATGCATGAATGTGTGAAGTGGGCTAGAACTAAGAAATGGTGCCCTTTCTATAAATGCTAAAAGAGGAATTCTAGGCCAAGACTTGATGAAGGGTCTATGACTAATGTGGAGATAAGGGTGGCTCTCCAAACTTTGACTCAACTCATGACAGTTCAAACTCAAGCCGTCACCACTCAAGCCTAAGCCCTAACGGCCCAAGCTAATCGAGAAGTTGGGCCCCGGGCAAATCCGAATGTGAGTACCATTGCCTCAAGGTTAAGAGATTTTACTAGGATGAACCCTCCTATTTTCTTGGGTTCCAAAGTGAATGAAGACCCACAAGAGTTTTTGCAGGAGGTTTACAAGATAGTGGAGGCTATGGGGATCACTTCTATTGAGAAAGTTGAATTAGCCGGGTATCAATTGAAAGATGTGGCCCAAGTATGGTACACTCAATGGAAGGAAAATAGGGCTATAAGAGCAGGTCCAATAAATTGGGAAGTATTCAACAAGGCCTTCCTTGATAGGTTCTTCCCCCGTGAGAAGAGGGAAGCCAAAGTTAAGGAGTTCATCAACCTTCGCCAAGAAGGTATGAGTGTCCAAGAATACTCTTTGAAATTCACTAAGTTGTCCAAATATGCCCCATCTTTGGTTTCTAATCCAATGGATGAGATGAGCCGATTTGTGACCGATGTGTCCAATGCCATTGAGGAAGAATGTCGTGCGGCAATGCTCCATGACAACATGGATATCTCATGGTTGATGGTATATGCTCAACAAGTTGAGGAGACAAGTCTTAGGAAGAAGAATAGAGAGGTAAAGAGGGCAAGGACTGATGATGGAAATTCTTCTAAGGGTAAGTTTGAGGGCCAAAGTGGACCAAGGTTCAAGAAGAGGTTTTCCAACCAAATCTCCTCCAATGCTCCAAGGACTAACAAAGATAGGGTGTCTAACCCTAAGCCTCAAGGAGGCAATAGGGGTGGATCTTCCATAGAGAGGCCTACATGTGCCAAGTGTGGTAAGAAGTATGAAGGGAAATGTCTTGCTAGTATGGGTGTGTGCTATGGATGTGGAAAAAGTGGGCACCAATTGGAAGATTTTCCAACCCATACGTCCAAGGGGAGAGACGGAAATTAAGCTCCTCCTAGTGATTCCAATGCGATGCTCCCAAGAAGAATCACTTCTATGCTCTCCAATCTAGAAGTGCTCAAGAAGGTTCCCCAGAAGTTGTTACAGTATGTTACAAGTATTTTCAATTGATGTTTATGCATTATTAGACCCCGGTGCCACTTTATCTTTTGTTACTCCATTTGTGGCTATGAAATTTGATGTACTCCTCGATGTCTTAGAAGAACCCTTTTCCGTTTCTACCCCAGTGGGTGACTCCATTGTAGCTAAAAGAGTTTGTATGAGTTGTCCCATTTCATTGTCTCATAAAGTCACATTGATTGATTTGGTAGAATTAGATATGTTGGACTTTGATGTCATATTGGGGATGGATTGGTTACATGCTTGTTTTGCGTCCATTGATTGTAGAACCCGGGTGGTGAAGTTTCAATTTCATAATGAGCCTACTTTAGAATGGAAAGGGGGGAACTCTATCCCTAGAGGTCGTTTCATTTCGTGTCTAAAATCTGGTAAAATGATCTCAAAAGGGTGTATGTATCACATTTTTAGGGTCATGGACATTGAGTCCGAGACTCCTTCTTTGGAGTCGGTCCCCTTAGTGAGAGAGTATCCGAAAGTCTTCCCCGATGACTTGTCTGGTATTCCTCCCGAATGGGAAATAGACTTCAGCATTGATCTTATGCCAGATACAAAACCCAATCCATTCCCCCTTACCGGATGGCTCCAACTGAATTGAATGAATTGAAGGCACAACTCAAGGATTTGCTAGATAAGGGTTTTATTCAACCAAACATATCTCCATGGGGTGTTCCAGTATCATTTTTTTAAAAGAAAGATGGTTCCCTTAGGATGTGCATTGATTACCGCCAATTAAACAAAGTCACTATAAAGAATAAATATCCACTTCCTAGGATTGACGATTTGTTTGATCAACTCCAAGGGACTACCTTTTTCTCCAAAATAGATCTTTGTTCGGGTTACCATCAACTAAGGGTAAGAGGGTGTGACATTCCTAAGACGGCCTTTAGGACCCGGTACGGTGACTACAAATTTGTGGTTATGTCTTTTGGTTTAACAAATGCCCCTGCGGCATTCATGGACCTAATGAATAAGGTGTTTAAACAATACCTTGATTCTTTTGTGATTGTCTTCATTGATGATATTTTGATCTATTCGAGGAGTGAAGGTTAATATAAGGATCATTTGATGATAGTATTGCAAGTCCTTAAAGACCACCGACTATATGCTAAGTTTAGTAAGTGTGAGATTTGGCTACGGTCGGTTGCTTTTCTTGGGCATATTGTGTCGGGCATGGGAATAGAGTTTGATCCTAAGAAGACAGACGCGTTCAAGAGTTGGCCTAAACCCCTAAGTCCCACCGATATTAGAAGCTTTTTGGGTTTGGCCGGGTATTATAGGAGATTTGTTGAGGGCTTCTCATCCATCGCTTCTCCATTAACGGCCTTGACCCATAAGAAGCCCAAGTTTGAGTGGTCAGAGGCTTGTGAGAAAAGCTTTCAAGAATTGAAGGATAAACTCACCTCCACTCCGGAGTTGACTTTACCAGAGGGTACCAACAGATTCATAGTATATTGTGATGCTTCGAGAGTAGGGTTGGGGTGTGTTCTCATGCAACATGGTAAGGTGATTGCTTATGCTTCGAGGCAACTTAAGATCCATGAAATGAATTACCCGACCCATGACCTCGAACTAGTGGCGGTGGTTTTTGCCTAGAAAATATGGAGACACTATCTCTATGGGGTACATGTAGATGTGTTTACCGACCACAAGAGTCTTCAATGTGTGTTTAGCCAAAAATATTTTATCACCGACAAAGGAGGTGGTTAGACTTTTGAAAGATTATGGCATGAGTGTCCTATACCACCCCAGAAAAGCTAATATGGTTGCGGATGCCCTAAATCGAAGATGCATGTTGGTTTCCAAACCTATTAAATGCATTCTTTTCAACTAGAATGTCCCTTTTTAACATATTGCAAGGATTTTATGCATGTTTCCATACTTAGTACATATTTGTGCTAACCCGTTCTTCCTCTACATTTTGATAAGTGTAGGTTCACGAATTTCCATTCTTATTTCCTATTGTACTTCTCTTATTTTGAGACTTTTATTCATGTAAAGGGCTAAGTCCCAAACTGTGTATTCCTATGTTTTAGATGGTGTATGAGATAAAGTCTAGATTTCCTGTGATTTTCTATTATGACAAATGAAGTTGAAATTCTATTGTAAAAGTTTTAAATTTTTCCGCATTATTTCTATGTCTTATGTTATGATGATGCTAGAGGCTTGTATGCGACCCCTTCGGGGTCGATTACGCAATGTTACGTCTAGGGGGTAACTCCGCGTCGTGACAATTTTGGCTGTCAGGGGAAACTGGCCCCATAACTAAGGTTTGAAAGGACGTCCATGAAAAAATTTAGTAAAAATGATGTCGAAATTCCGAATCACCAAAAAAGATGGTGGACTATAACACACGAAAATTGGCAAAATAGGGAGGTTTAGCAACACCGGGGATCGTTTGACCTTAAAAATTGGCTGTTTTGGCCGTCAAGGCCAACTGGCTTCATAACTAATGTTTTTACGGACGTCCATGAAGAATTTTGGCAAAAATAACATCGGAATTTTGGATCACCAAAAATCCATGCACTATAGCACACGAATATCGCTAAAATAGGAGGTTTACCTGCCCCGGAGCTCGTTTCACCTTGAAAATTAACTGTTTTGCCGTCAAGGCCAACTAGCTCCAAAGCTAAGGTCTTAACGGACGTCCATGAAATTTTTTGGCAAAACTAACGTCGAAATTCTGGATCACTAAAAATCCATGTACTATTGCACACAAAAATCGGTAAAATGGGGGATTTACCTGCTCTGGGATCGTTTGACCTTAAAAATGGGTCGTTTTGGCCGTCAAGGCCAACTGGCTCCATATCAAAGGTCTTCACGGATGTCCATGAAAAATTTCAGCAAAAATGACGTCAGAATTCCGGATCACCAAAAAAGATGGTGAACTATAGCATAGTAAAATTGTCAAAATGGGGGGTTTACATGCTCCAGGGCTCGTTTGACCTTGAAAATGGGCCATTTTGGATGTTAGGACCAACTAGCTCCATAGCTAAGGTCTTAATGGACGTCCATAAAAATTTTTGGCAAAAATGATGTTGGAATTCTGAATGACCAAAAAAGATTTTGAAGTATAGCACACAAAAATTGGCAAAATGGGGGGCTTACCTTTTACAGGGATTGTTTGACCTTAAAAATGGGCCATTTTGGCGGTTAAGGCCAACTGGCTCCATAACTATGGTCTGAACGGAGGTCCATTAAAAATTTGGCAAAAATGATGTCGAAATTCCAGATCACCAAAAACGATGGTGGACAATAGCACACGAAAATCAGCCAAATAGGGGGTTTACCTTCTCCAGGGCTCGTTTGACCTTGAAAATGGGCCGATTCGGCCATCAGGGCCAACTGCCTCGATAGCTAAGGTCTTAGCGGACGTCCATGAAATATTTTGGCAAAAATAATGTCAGAATTCTGGATCACCAAAAATCCATCGACTATAGCACACAAAATCGGCAAAATTGGGGGTTTACCTTCTACGGGAATCGTTTGACCTTAAAAATGGGTCGTTTTTGTCGTCAAGGCCAACTGGCTCCATATCTAAGTTCTTCACGGATGTCCATGAAAAATTTCAGCAAAAATGACGTCAGAATTCCGGATCACCAAAAAAGATGGTGAACTATATCACACAAAAAATGGCAAAATAGGGGGTTTACCTGCTCCGAGGCTCGTTTGACCTTGAAAATGGGTTGTTTAGACCGTCAAGGCCAACTGACTCCATATCTAAGGTCTTAACGGATGTCCATGAAATTTTTTGGCAAAAATGACGTCGAAATTTTGGATGACCAAAAAAGTTGGTGAACTATATATAGCACACGAAAATCGGTAAAATAGGGGGTTTACTTACTCTGGGGCTCGCCTGACCTTGAAAATGGGTCGTTTTGGCTGTCAGGGCCAACTGGCTCCAAAGCTAAGGTCTTAACAGATGTCCATGAAAAATTTTGGCAAAAATGATGTCAGAATTCCGAATCCCAAAAATCCATCAACTATAGCAGATGAAATTGGCAAAATGGGAGGTTTACCTTTTCCGGGGTTCGTTTGACCTTGATAATTGGTTGTTTTGGCCGTTAGGCCCAACTGGTTCCATAGCTAAAGTCTTAACGAACGTCCAAGAAATATTTCAGCAAAAATGACGACGAAATTCTGGATCACCAAACAAGATGGTGAACTATAGCACACGAAAATCAGCAAAATAGGGGGTTTACCTTCTCTGGGGATCATTTGTCCTTGAAAATGGGCTGTTTTGGCCGTCAAGGCCAACTGCATCCATAACTAAGGTCTTAACAGATGTCCACGGAAAATTTTGGCAAAAAAGACGTTGGAATTTCGGTTCACCAAAAAAGATGGTAGACTATAGTACATGAAAATCAGTAAAAATGGGAGGTTTATCTGCTTTGGGGCTCGTTTGACCTTGAAAATGGGTCGTTTTATCCGTTAGGTCCAATTGGCTCCATAGCTAAGGTCTTAATGGACGTCCATGAAAACTTTTGGAAAAAATAACGTCGAAATCCGGATCACCAAAAAAGATGGTGGACTATAGCACATGAAAATCGGTAAAATGTGGGATTTACCTACTCCGAGGTTTGTTTGACCTTGAAAATGGGCCATTTTTGCTTTCAGGGCCAACTGGATCCATAGGTAAGGTCTTAATGGGGGTCCATGAAAAAATTCGGCAAAATTGACATCAAAATTCCGGATCACAAAAAATCCACGGACTATAGCACATAAAATAGGCAAAATAGGGGTTTACCTTCTCCGGGGATTGTTTGACCATGAAAATTGGTCGTTTTGGCCGTCAGGGCTAACTAACTCCATATCTAAGGTCTTAACAGATGTCCATGATATATTTTGGCAAAAATGACGTAGGAATTTTGGATCACCAAAAATCCATGGACTATATAGCACACAAAAAATTGCAAAATTAGGGGTTTACTTGCTCAGGGACTCATTTGACCTTAAAAATGGTCTGTTTTGGTCATCAAGGCCAACTGGCTCCATAACTAAGGTATTAACAGACGTCCATGAAAAATTTCAGCAAAAACTGATGTCGGAATTCTGGATCACCAAAAAAGATGGAGAACTATAGCACACGAAAATTGGCAAAATGGGGGGTTTAGCTGTTCCGAGGCTTATTTGACTTTGAAAATGAGTAGTTTTGGCCATTAGGGCCAACTGGCTCCATAGCTAAGCTCTTAATGGAAGTCCATGATCAATTTCAGATCACCAAAATAGATGGTGAACTATAGCACACGAAAATCAACAAAATGGGGGGTTTACCTGCTCCTGGACTCGTTTGACCTTGAAAATTGGATGTTTTAGCCACTTGGCCCAACTGGTTCCATAACTAAGCTCTTAATGGACGTCCATGAAAAATTTCAGCAAAATTGACGTCGGAATATTGGATCACCAAAAAAGATGGTGCACTATAGCACACTAAAATTGGCAAAATGGGAGGTTAACCTGCTCCGGGGCTCGTTTGACCTTCAAAATGGGTCGTTCTGGCCATCAATGCCAACTGTCTCCATAGCTAAGCTCGTAACGACGTCTACGGAAATTTTTGGCAAAAATGACATCAGAATTTCGGATCAACAAAAAAGATAGTGGACTTTAGCAAAAGAAAATCGGTAAAAATGGGGGATTTACCTGCTCCGGAGCTCGATTAACCTTGTACATGGGCCGTTTTAGCCATCAGGGCCAACTGTCTCCATAGCTAAGGTCTTTACGGACGTCCATGAAAATTTTTCGCAAAAATCACGTCGGAATTCCGAATCACCAGATAACCATGGACTATATAACACATGAAAATCGGCAAAATAAGGGGTTTACCTGCTTCGGGGCTCGTTTGACCTTGAAAATTAGCTGTTTTGGCCAATAGGGCCAACTGGATCCATATCTACGGTCTTAACAGATGTCCATGAAAAATTTTGGCAAAAATTACGTCGAAATTCTGAATCACCAAAAATCCATAGACTATAACACATGAAAATTGGCAAAATTAGGGGTTTACCTACTCTGGGGATCGTTTGACCTTAAAAATGGGCCGTTTTGGCAGTCAAGGACAACTGACTCCATAGCTAAGGTTTTAACAAGTGTCCATGAAAAATTTCGGCAAAAATGACGTCGGAATTATGGATCACCAAAAAAGATTGTGAACTATAGCACACGAAAATCAGAAAAATTGTGGGTTTACCTATCCCAGGGTTCGTTTGACCTTGAAAATGGGCCATTTTTGCCATCAGGGCAAACTAGCTCCATAGCTAAGGTCTTAGCGGACGTCCATGAAAAATTTCAGCAAAGATGACGTCAAAATTCTGAATCACCAAAAAAGATGGTGAACTATAGCTCACGAAAATCTGCAAAATTGGGGGTTTACCTGCCTTGGGGCCTGTTTGAACTTGAAACTGGGCTGTTTTGGCCATCAAGGCATACTGGCTTCATATCTAAGGTCTTAACAAACGTCCATGAAAATTTTTGTTAAAAATGACGTCGAAATTCTGGATTAAAAAAAATAATGGTGAACTATAGGACATGAAAATCGGCAAAATAGAGGGTTTACCTACTTCGGGGGTCGTTGATTTTGAAAATGGGACGTTTCTGATGTCAGGGCCCACTGGCTCCATAACTAAGGTCTTAATGGACGTCCACGAAAATTTTCAACAAAAATTACGTCAGAATTTAGGATAACCAAATAAGATGGTGGACTATAGCACACGAAAATCGGTAAAATAGGGGGGGTTTACCTACTCCGAGGCTCATTTGACATTGAAAATGGGTCGTTTTGGCCGTTAGCGCTAACTGGCTCCATAGCTAAGGTCTGAACGGACGTCCATGAAGAATTTCAGAAAAATGACGTTAGAATTCTGAATCATCAAAAATAATGGTGGACTATAGCACACAAAAATCAGCAAAATGGGGGGTTTAACTGCTCCGAGGCTCGTTTGACCTTCAAAAGGGGCAATTTTGACGGTCACGACCCACTGGCTCCATAGCTAAGCTCATAACGATGTCTACGGAAATTTTTGGCAAAAATGACATCAGAATTCCGGATCAACAAAAAAGATAGTGGACTTTAGCAAAAGAAAATCGGTAAAAATGGGGGATTTACCTGCTCCAGAGCTCGATTAACCTTGTACATGGGTCGTTCTGGCCATCAATGCCAACTGTCTCCATAGCTAAGCTCGTAACGACGTCTACGGAAATTTTTGGCAAAAATGACATCAGAATTCCGGATCAACAAAAAAGATAGTGGACTTTAGCAAAAGAAAATCGGTAAAAATGGGGGATTTACCTGCTCCAGAGCTCGATTAACCTTGTACATGGGCCGTTTTGGCCATCAGGGCCAACTGTCTCCATAGCTAAGGTCTTTACGGCTGTCCATGAAATTTTTTTCGCAAAAATGACGTCGGAATTCTGAATCACCAGAAAACCATGGACTATAACACATGAAAATCGGCAAAATAGGGGGTTTAGGTGCTTCGGGGCACGTTTGACCTTGAAAATTAGTTGTTTTGGCCAATAGGGCCAACTGGATCCATATCTACGGTCTTAACAGATGGCCATGAAAAATTTTGGCAAAAATTACGTCGAAATTTTGAATCAACAAAAATCCATAGACTTAACACATGAAAATTGGCAAAATTAGGGGTTTACCTACTCCGGGGATCGTGTGACCTTAAAAATGGGCCGTTTTGGCAATCAATGACAACTGACTCCATAGCTAAGGTTTTAACAAGTATCCATGAAAAATTTCGGCAAAAATGACGTCGAAATTATGGATCACCAAAAAAGATTGTGAACTATATCACACGAAAATCAGAAAAATTGTGGGTTTACCTATCCCAGGGTTCGTTTGACCTTGAAAATGGGTCATTTTTGCCGTCAGGGAAAACTAGCTCCATAGCTAAGGTCTTAGCGGACGTCCATGAAAAATTTCAGCAAAGATGACGTCAAAATTCTGAATCACCAAAAAAGATGGTGAACTATAGCTCACGAAAATCTGCAAAATGGGGGGTTTACCTGCCTTGGGGCCTGTTTGAACTTGAAACTGGGCTGTTTTGGCCATCAGGGCATACTAGCTTCATATCTAAGGTCTTAACAAACGTCCATGAAAATTTTTGTGAAAAATGACGTCGAAATTCTGGATAAAAAAAAATAGTGGTGAACTATAGCACATGAAAATCGGCAAAATGGAGGGTTTACCTACTCCGGGGGTCGTTGATTTTGGAAATGGGACGTTTTTGCTGTCATGGCCCACTGGCTCCATAACTAAGGTCTTAATGGACGTCCACGAAAATTTTCAACAAAAATTACGTCAGAATTTAGGATAACCAAATAAGATGGTGGACTATAGCACATGAAAATCGGCAAAATAGGGGGGGTTTACCTACTCCGAGGCTCATTTGACATTGAAAATGGGTCGTTTTGGCCGTTAGGGCTAACTGGTTTCATAGCTAAAGTCTAAACGGACGTCCATGAAAAATTTCAGCAAAAATGATGTCAGAATTCTGAATCATCAAAAAAAATGGTGGACTATAGCACACAAAAATCAGCAAAATAGGGGGTTTAACTGCTCCGAGGCTCGTTTGACCTTCAAAATGGGCAATTTTGGCCGTCACGGCCAACTGGTTCCATAACTAAGGTCTTAACGGACGTCCATGAAAAATTTCAGCAAAAATGACGTTGAAATTCTGGATCACCAAAAATCCATGGTCTATAGCACACGAAAATCGACAAAATAGGGGGCTTACCTGCTCTGGGGCTCGTTTGACCTTGAAAATTGCTCGTTTTGGCCGTCAAGGCCAATTGGCACCATATATAATGTCTTAACAGACGTCCATAAAATATTTCAGCACAAATAACATCAGAATTACAGATCACCAAAAATCCATAGACTATAGCACACAAAAATCGGCAAAATTGGGGGTTTACCTGTTTTGGGGCACGTTTGACCTTAAAATTGGTCTGTTTTGGCCTTCGATTGGTCAATGCACACATGCCACACCCTAACTCGCCTAACTTATGCGTGCAGGCCACGCCCGATGTGGACAGGCTACGGCCTATGCTGTCTGGCCAATGCGCACAGGCCACAATCGATGTGGGCAAGCAACGGCCTATGTCGCATAGCAGATGCGCGCAGTCCATCGCTGACGGCACCTGGCCGATATGCCCAGGCCACGGCCAAGGTCACCCTGCCGATGCGCACAGGGCACGTCCGATATATGTAGGCCTTGGCTGATGCTGCCTGCCATTGGCCAACGTTGCTTGCCTGATGCGCACATGCCACGTCCGATGATTGATGGCCTTGACTGATGCCTCCTACCTTTGGCCGACGTTTCTTGCCTGATGTGCACATGACACATCTGATGCATGTAGGCCTTGGTTAATGTCACTTGCCGTTGGCTGACGTTGCTTGCCCGATGCGCATATGCCACGTTCGATGCGTGCTGGCCTTGACTGATGCCTCCTACCTTTGGCCGACGTTTCTTGCCTGATGCACACATGACACGTCTGATGCATGCAGGCCTTGGTTGATGTCGCTTACTGTTGGCCGACATTGCTTGTCCGATGCGCACATGTCACATTCGATGCGTGCTGGCTTTGACTGATGCCGCCTGCCGTTGTCCGACGCTGCTTGTCCGATGCGCGCAGGCTTTTGCTGATCTTGCCTGGCCCCGGACGTGGAATGCCCGTGCTGTCTACATAGACCCATATGGCCCTTGACATCTTACTTGGATTTAGAATCACCCCAGACATCGTGAAAAACCTCTTATAGCGACATCGTTATTAGTCCCTTAACATGTCATTAGACATAAGAAATGAACCCAACGTCACAAAAAACCTCACAATAAGTCATCGATATTGAACAAATGTTTAATCGGCATAGAACGTATAGTTCAACACATAGCAGCAAAGTAATAAATTTCATGGACCATGTTATTCTCGAAACTTATATTTCAATAGTTAGTGGTTTTTTTCCTTCCAAGGATTCAAGCATGACATAAACCTCTCATTTGAAATGTTAGAAATGATTGGTTTTGAGGTTAGGGGAGGGGGAAGGTAGGGAGGACGAATCGGAGTGACAAAGGGTTATATCTCAGTGGATCGTGGCAGCAAGGCCACTCTTCCACTTACAATACCTATCATGTATTTATGTCTTCGGGAAAGGATTCTACCCACCGCTCGATGGAAATTGTACTTCAAGGTGGTCACCGCGACGCTTCCGTCGTGGTGACTTAGCTAACAAAACATTCCCTTGGGGCCCAAAGGCCCCTACTGCGGGTCGGCAAGCGGATGGCAGGCGCATGCGTCGCTTCTTACCCGGATTCTGACTTAGAGGCGTTCAGTCATAATCCATCACACGGTAGCTTCGCGCCACTGGCTTTTCAACCAAGCGCGATGACCAATTATGTGAATCAACGGTTTCTCTCTTACTAGGTTTAATTACTATTGCGACACTGTCATCACTAGGGTAAAACTAACCTGTCTCAAGATGATCTAAACCCAGCTCACGTTCCCTATTGGTGGGTGAACAATCCAACACTTGGTGAACTCTGCTTCACAATGACAGGAAGAGACGACATCGAAGGATAAAAAATAAACTTCGCTATATAGCTTGGCTACCACAAGCTAGTTATCCTTGTGGTAACTTTTCTTACTCCTCCAGCTTAGAATTTCGAAGGTCTAAAGGATCATTAGGCCACGCTCTCACGGTTCATATTTGTACTAGAAATCAGAATCAAACGAGCTTTTATCTTTCTGATCCACACAGTTTTTCTATTCTTATTGAGCTCATCTTAGGACACCTGCATTATCTTTTAACAGATGTGCTGCCCTAGCCAAACTCCCCACCTGACAATGTCTTCCCCCCGGATCGTCCCGCAAAGCGAGCCATGGGTCCAAAAAGAGGGGTAGTCTCCCGCTTTCGATTCACGAAATAAGTAAAATAACATTAAAAGCAGTGGTATTTCACTTTTGCCTTTCGACTCCCACTTATGCTACACCTCTCAAGTCATTTCATAAAGTCGGACTAGACTCAAGCTCAATAGGGTCTTCTTTCCCAGTTTATTCTACCAAGCCTATTCCCTTGGCTGTGGTTTCACTGGATATTAGACAGGGAAAGTGGGAATCTTGTTAATACATTCATGCGCATCACTAATTAGATGACGAGGCATTTGGCTACCTTAAGAGAGTCATAGTTACTCCGGCTATTTACCCTCCACATGGTTGAATTTCTTCACCTTGACATTTAGAGCACTGGACAAAAATCACATTGCGTAAACATCTGTTCGGACCATCGCAATATTTTGTTTTAATTAAATAGTCGGATTCCCCTTGTCAGTACCACTTCTGAGTTGACTGTTGGACTCCCGGGGAAGGCCCTCAAAGGAACCGTTCCTAGTCCGTCCCCCTGCCAGCCACGGCGACCCGCTATTTCTGCGGGATCAACTCAAGCAGTCCACCGACAGCTAGTGGGTTCGGGACTGGGACCCCATGCCAAACCCTCATAGCCAATTCTTTTCCCAAAGTTACGGATCCATTTTGCCGACTTCCCTTGCCTACATTGTTCCATCAATCAGAGGTTATTCACCTTGGAGACCTGATGCGGTTATGAGTACCACCGGGCGTGGACGACATTCAGTCCTCTGGATTTTCAAGGGTCGCCGGGAGCGCACCGAACACTACGTGACGTGTGGTGCTCTTCCAGCCATTGTACCCTACCTCCGGCAGAGCTGACTCCATGGTAGGCATGCTGTTAAACAGAAAAGACAACTCTTCCCGAGGCTCCCACCGACATCTGCCAACTTCCTAACGTTGTCGTCAATCGCCACGTCCTGATTCAGGAATTTTTACCCGTTTCCCTTTCAAAGTACGTGCGAAATGGGCTATCTTTCGGGGTTCCCCTGACCCATAGGATCGACTAACCCATGTGCTAGTGTCGTTCATTGAACCTTTCCCCTTTTCGTCCTTCAAAGTTCTTATTTGAATATTTGCTACTACCACCAAGATCTGCACTGATGGCTGCTCCACCTAGGCTCATGCCCAAGGTTTTGCAGTGACCGCCATTCCCTCCAACTCATCGGAGTCTGGCACTTGCCCCGACGGCTGGGTGTAGGTCGCGCGCTTAAGCGCCATCTATTTTTTGGGCTAGTATACTCGGCAGGTTAGTTGGTACACACTCCTTAGCAAATTTTGACTTCCATGACCACCTTCATGCTGTCTTAATCGACCAACACCCTTTGTTGGATCTTGGTTAGCGTGCAGTTTGGCATCATAAGCCGGCTTTTGGTTCATCCCGCATCGCCAGTTCAGCTTCCCAAAAATGGCCCTCTTTGAGCTCTTGATTCCGTGGTGCAACTCAACAAAGTAGTCGCACCGTCTTACTGATTTAAAGTTTGAGAATAGGTCAAGGGTGTTGCGCCCACGAAGCCTCTAATCATTGGCTTTACCCAATAGAACTCGCACGCGAGCTCCAACTATTCTGAGGGAAACTTCGAAGGGAACTATCTAATAGACGGTTCAATTAGTCTTTCACCCCTATACCCAAGTCAAATGAACGATTTGTACGTCAGTATCGCTATAGACCTCCATCTTGGGTTCTGTCACGGGCATCATTAGTTTGGATGTTTATGCACTCTTTCATTTGATATTGTATACTAAGTGTTTAACTATTCATATCATCTTATATACTCCTTGCCTCTACATTTGAGAAGTTACAGTCTCTACTAAGTGCTAAGTTATTGTATGCCCCCATGCGAAATGTCCAAACGTGTTTTAAATGAAGCATCTTGTAAGAAGAATTACTTGCTCAACTGTTATACATCTTATGGAATCATTTACTACTTGTAAGGTAATTGCCACACACCTTCGTTGATCATCTATATATGTTCTTTGTGCCCAAATGAAGTTCACGAGTCATATAAGTTCCTAAGTTGCACAACAAAGTTACATTTTCTTCCTATATTATTGTTTTCTTCCTCAATTAATTTATCCACATGTCCACATCACTAGTATATAGTCCTAAATTTCAAAAGAGTCATGAACATCAAAAGAACAATCTCAAAGATTAAAAAGACAAGGTAAAGTGAATCTATATAATTATGGGTGGTAGCTCAGGGGTTAAAATACCTAGCATGGGCCAATCCTATTTTTTGTGCTTAAGGGTGGCAGCTCAGGGATTAAAATACCTAGTATGGGCCGATTCCAATCTATATTATTATGGGTGGCAGCCCAGGGGTTAAAAGCCTAGCATGGATCGATCCCAATTTGTATATTTATGAGGACCGCATCCCAGGGGTTAAAATGCCTAGAATGGGTCATCCTCTCCTACCACTGATCAATTGGTCATTGTGTTACATGCTACAAAGTCTATAAAGAAAAGATGAGTAAAGTTATAGCCAAGAATGTAATGTACATGATTCTCCAAGTATAAGCAAAGGTGAATGTAATGTACATGATTCCTCAAGTATAAGCAGAGATGAATGTAAGGTATGTGATTCCACAAGTATGATCAAAGGTTGTCTCTTATCTTATCTATACATAATATTTGTTCATTTGTACCTAATTTCAGTTGAGCTCTTATTTTACATATGGTTACTTTATGCCTCACATATTCAGTACATTCTTTTGTACTGACGTCCCTTCTGGGGGATGTTGTCTTCATGCCACAGGTACAGGTACTCAAGATAATAAAATCTCTCAATATAAGCATATGATACTCAACTACGTTTGGTGAGCTCCAGGTTTCTTCAAGGCTTTGCCGAGTCTCTAGTATATTTTGAGATTATATATTAGTTAAGGGATATAATGGGGTCCTGTCCCATTATAAGCTAAGTGTCT
The DNA here is from genome assembly GCF_900185275.1 of Solanum verrucosum. Lineage (NCBI taxonomy): Eukaryota > Viridiplantae > Streptophyta > Magnoliopsida > Solanales > Solanaceae > Solanum > Solanum verrucosum. Next base: position 980,663 of record NW_026020333.1, read on the forward strand.
ATCTTTTAGAGGCTTTGTAGATCATTATCAATGTGAAGCCTGATTATGTCTTGTTTTCTAGTAATTAAGGCCTCAACAACCAATCAAGTATATCTATTTTTGGGCCTATCTATGTTGGTATTTTATCAGGGTATTTTACGCTTACTCATCAAAGATTTATAACTTCATTTGTTGCATGTATGATAAGCAAGAGTTATATGTTGGTTCTCTCGGGCCTTTAGGGAATCGGGTGCCTGTCCGTCTCATTGGGACTTGGGGCGTGACAAAAGTGGTATCAGAGTAGGTCATCCTAGGGTGTCTACAAAGCCGTATCTAGTAGAGCCTTACTTATGAATGTGTTGTGCGCCATATTTATAATTAGGGGGCTGCTTAGGCATTTAGGAAATGTTATCTTGTTTTATATTCTAGTTCGTGCGATTGAATTAAGTCAAGTAGTATATTCTTAGTACTATGATCTATGGCATCAAGATTACACCTACTACGGTTAAGGTCAAAGGTGGTCAAGGGCCAGTATATGTTTAGAGGAAATCTTTAGAAGAACATTTCATGTTATCAAATTTTAGAGAAAGGCTTTTAGAGGTTTTTACGTTACTTATACCTACAGTTGTAATAGTACCACTTGTAATATCTTGCTTTTTATGAGCATGATCTAGCATGGTCATTAAATGGTTACGTAGTCATAGAGATGGGCTGCATCATTTCCTAATAAAGATTTTTAGAATAATGTGATTTGTTCTTGAGTCTGTAATTTCCTCAAATATGACTCTTTCTTCAGTGATTATATGATATAATCCTATGAAGTACATTCAGTAATTTGTCAGTAATATACATAGAACTTTTAGGATTATGTATGTATTAGAAATAGAAGTGGTTGAGCTGGAATTGTATTAGTTAAAATGTGGCATTATCATAGTTCGGTAAGACATAACAATTCTATTTGCAAGAGATACTCTTAGTGGGCTGATAGATCCCATATTTTAATCTATCATCCTGTGTATTTCAGGCTTGAATTTTAAGATAAGCATATAACAGGTTAAATTAAATGACTCATTGGGTTGTAAAAAAAATTAGAGGATAAGTATTTCAATTGTTTTGTATAAAAGTATATGTGCCCCGCCATTATTATGTGTTGGTCATATAGGAACACATGATTAAGGATTTAGGTTGAAAATATTGAGGGATTAGCCATAAGTTATGATTTATTAGGATATTCAGAGTACATGAAGGCATAGATTAATAACAAGCAGGAGAATAATTGGTTATATATGAAATAAAGGAGAAAAATATCTGACTACTATAGAATAGTAAAGTTCTTGGGTGGTATAAGAAGGGAACATATGTGATTATTAGAAGAAACATTGACATAGATTGTGCCCTTATTACAGAGGATGTTTATCAAGTATTGACGTAAGAAAGAAATATCGATTCTTTAATTTTAAACAACTCCAATGGCATACCTAAAAATATTCTCTGAAAAACTTTTCAACTTTTTTTATTAGAGATAGAATTCATTTTTTATTGACATTGAATTTTGGGTGTTTAGTATTAATACCTACAACAACAGAGAGTGCGATCGAAAGGACACTTTTGTAGGAGATAAATTTCACCTTGTGTGGTTCCCTTAAATACACTTGCATCATTTGTCTGAAAGAAAGATGGTTTCTTACCTTAGATTATTATCAACTTAGAAAGGAGCGAGTTCTGACGCTTGGAATAATGTGTCAGCACTGGAAGATGGAATGGGAACAATTGCATATGTTTTATGTGAGTAAAGAAACACAAGTAGAACTACACCATCAATGAGTTAGAACTAGCAATTGAGTCCTTGCACTTAAGATTTGATAGAATCTTTCTATATGATGTCTATTTGTTTGCAAAGGCTCTAGTTGCTTATATGGGTGTACATGTTACATGTCTTATGCCTTATTATGGATTATTTTCCCATTTGTTACATATTCTTTTTTGGATTACTTGCATGTAGGTGTTATTTGCTTCATAAAGCTCTCGCTTCTGTTATGTATTTCTTATGACCTTGTTCTAGTTCACTAATTACGTGCTACAAATCACTTGTTCATATTTTATTAGCATCATATATTGTTGTTTAATATGTTATTGACATTATAAATTACTAGCTCATGAATCACATGTACCATAAGTCACTTGTCTACATATTATATGCTTCATAGACCATATATGCCACATGGATCATAGCCTACTTGTTTACAATACCCGGTTAGTTTATTTGTCCATGTAGATGGATGGCAACACATGGTGCCCTTTCAAGATGCGAGGAACATAAGATAGAGTATTGCATTGGCAATCATGTGTTTTTACAAAGTACATCTATTACAAGCTTCATGAGATTTGGGCAGAAAGGAAGTTGTGCTCTTGATGTGTTGGACCTTAACATACATAGAACTGACCAAAAAAACCTAAGGTAGAGCTACTTCAAGAGTTATATCTCGTACACCTACTATTTCATAGTGTATGAAGTGTTAACATTTAGGGGACCCATAACTTATCGTAATATTGAAGTCATAGAGCACTTGTCACTAGAGAAAGTTCTAATGTCTATCCTTCACTAATATATTATAAGGTTTAAATTTAAGAATTCAGTCTCCGTTAGAGTGTTGTTGTAACGACCCGAGAGCACCCCCTAGCCGTTACATGCGTATTTGACCTTTCGGAGGTCTTATACAAGCCTTAGCATTCATTCATCGCATAGATCATAAAAATCACTAAGAATTTAAAACTTTTATTCAATAAAACCATAAGACTTCAAGAGTCAGCAACATTTGAAAACATTAATACGCAAGCGGAACTACTAAGTCTCTTTAGCCAATCTTAGACAAGAACTTAAAACGTACTAAGGGACACAGCCCTTTACAAATGAAATGAAACTTAAGTGTCTATTACAATGACTAAGAAACTTCTAAACATAGTCCTCGAATATTGAGGACATACCAAAGACTTGGAAGAGTGAAGCAATCCAAGAAACTCCAAAGCATAATCTCCACCTAGTTACCACAACCTACACTTGTAATAAAATAGAAGAAAGGGATTAGTACAACACACGTACTAAGTATGAGTACATGCAAAGCATACTAAAAAGGACATTTGTTCGGAAGTTATGCTTTCATGCCATTTTGATAAAAATCTCATGAACATCAACATAATAGGCACCTTACAAGTCACAACCAACAATACAAAGTCATGTGCTTCACAATACCTCATAAATATACATAACCCATTTACCTTTACCTTCTTGCCTTGGACCTCCACCTTAAGTAACCCTTAAGCAATACATTTGTGCAATGTATGGGCAACGTCCCATACCATCACCCACACTAAGGCACCATCTTAAGGTCACACAAAGTGCACTTACCGTGCATACCTCAACCTTCACCTTTTGATCACATGAAACATATAAGCACATAAGCCAACAAGTCACTTCATAACTCTAGAACACTCATCAAATGTCATACCAAGACTCACCTAAGTAAGACATGGTGAGGCAGCCCATACTACCTCTCCATACCACACCCAAGTGATCCTTAAGGCTACCCAAGACAAGCCCCATTCACATCTCAACATAAATCATTCTTTCAACGTAATACATTTAGACAACTTCATTCACTAATGACATAAGATCATCACATACATTCAATTCAACATAAGCACTTACATTCACATTAGTATGCTCAAAGACCAACACTTTCATCAACTAGCCCAAAGAGACTCATTCATTCATTTATCAGTACTAAGACACACCAAGATCTCCCTTAAATATCTACTTGTGCAATGTCTAGATGATGTCCCATTCCATCACCTATCCTAAGTAGTACACCCTTAAGAGACCCTAGTTCATTCATTCATTAATGTGGAGGAAGAGCCTTAACCGACATAGAACATGGAGCTTGACATGGAATCCTGATAATACCCTTACCGGATGAGGGATTCCTACTTGCCTAAGGTAGGGTCATTCTTTTAGCCTTTACATGGTAGAGACCACTAGCTAGTCCTATGTGGGCACATAGTTAAGGGATAGAAGGATTTCTTCTAAGTACCCACATCTCAACTAACGAAGGGGCACCCATCTTTAGGGTTGCTACTAAATACTCACATCTCTACTCTCAGTGCTAGACATTACTCCCCCAAGGAGTTTGGACATTCATTTCATTCATTCATTTAGGGATAAAGATTGCTACTAAGTACTCTCATCTCAACTCACGAAGGAGTACCCATCCTAGACCAACATTCATTCAGGAAGCTCTTGGATTCAAAGATGAGAAAACCTTTCATCTAGGAACCCCATTCATTTAAAAGGAGTACTTTATGAGACTATCCTTACAATAGACCCAACTTTCATTCATTAGCATTAACTCACATTCTTTTCATTCTTTATTCACTAGGTGTGAGAAGAGGTAAACATAGTCTATTTTAACCTCACCTTCATTATAAGTCATTCAAAGAAGGCAACAACCAAGTATAGCACATAAAGTCTCTACATAAGGTCACCTTTCATGCTCTTAGACCATACACAAATTCACATCATATCACATTACCTTCACATAATCAACATTACTCAAAACAACAATCATCCAACTTTGACTACAAGGCCATGATCACAACATGCTTATAAAGTAAACACCTCCCCACTTTCGAAGGGATAAAACCTCACAATTCTAACATCTACAACATCTATATATATAATACTAGAATCAAATAATCTATTCACAACTTCATCATCATCATAAACCTTAGGTCACAATTGCCCATTCAAGGCCAACACCCAATATAACACAAATGACCATCAATTCCCCATAATTCAATATAGAACAATACATAAATCAATAGCCCATAACAATCTACACATTAATATCACATTATTAGGTCAAAATCAACAGACCCATTTTAGACCCAAAATTAGGGTTTCAAGATATGCAAGGGTTCATGGATTTTTTTACCTTAAAACCATCAATATAGCATAAAACATCATTTGAAATACTTTCAGGCAAGAACCCAAGCTTAGAATTGAAATTGGGGGTTTTTAGTGTTTTTGGAAAACATTGAAATCACTTTGATTTGGCTCTTTGATTGAAAGGAGAATCAAAGATAAAATCCCCATACCTTTATGATTAATTTCCTTGAGAATTTAAGGAGAAATCAGTAGGAACACATCCCCTAGCTTGAAGCTTCAAAGATGTCTTCCATGGAGTTCTAAAGAGAGTTTATTTGAGAGGGAAGGTTCAATTGGAATAATGAGGTCCAACTTTAGGTTTTGGGGTTTTATCCACTTAAAATACCCTAATATAGGTAGAATAACCATTTATAATAATTTCCCAAAGTACCCAAACTACCCCTCACTTAGTTGGACCTTTTTAAACAGGTCAAACTTGAGTTTTATTTTCGCAGATTTCGTCGGGATACAAGTTCGCGATGCGGAGGTGTTCACGCAAGTTTCTAAAAATAAAATTTTGAGACATAGGAGTCCGCGGTGTCTCCGCGATGCGGATCCACTTTTTGACCATTGGTGGAGCAGGTTCGCAACGCGGAGCCACTCCCTCCAAGAACAACTACAAGCTGCCTTGGCAGCTTGCTTGGTCAAGGGTTGGGGTCCTCCTTGGAGACCCTTAGGGTGGTCCCGGGGAGTTGTACCCGAACCTTTTGACCCTAAATACATTTATTAAGACAATAGGGTCACCTCCACTGATTTTAGACTCCAAACAACACATAAAAAGATGGACAACATACTAGAACTCACCAACACATAAAAAACTAGTTTCCGAACGTCTTGGTCGTCCCTTGACGTTTGACTTCCAAACTCTTTAAAACTAACTAAAAAGGCTATTCTCCATTATTTTAACAAGTTATTAATGCATAAAACCCATGTGAGGCTCTACTTTATCCTACTTCATTTTGAGGGGCGTTACAGTTGTGTAGGAGTGTAAGAGATTAAAAGGGCCACTGAAAAATTGAAAAACTCTATAAAGTTCAAGAATCCATGTTGTTCCAAAAATTTCATGAGATTTTTACATCATTTATCTTCTTTACCTGATTATAAGGTTCACATGCATCTATCACTTGTTAATAGGATCACCTAATTACTTGTTAACATCAGTTCATTTGATATTTTAGCTATGCGTCATAAGTTCAAATGTGTAGATCATACTTGGGATTGCATATTCAAAAAAATTCTACATCAAGCTAGTGTATAAGTAAAAAGATATAAAGGCAAGTCATACCATATAGAATTGTTTCACTTAAAAGTATGTCACAGGAGGAAGCCTTACATTTTATATTTGACTATTAAGTATGCTTCAGTTGTTTAAATGACATGCAAGGCTTATTCGTTTACAAAGGAAATTTTGAAAACCTTTTTACAGATTTGCTAGAGTCGATATTATTTTGAGCTATACCAGTCATTCGAGGATGAATGATCCAAATGGGAGATGATGTAACACCCCATACATTTCAACATGTATACGACTAAGTTAAGACTGATGAAAGTATTTAAACTCGAGAAGTAAGGTGGTTATTAAGCTTAAATTTTAGAGTTGAGTGTTAACTTTAAATTAAAAGATTAGAATTTGGAGAATGAGATAAAATAAGTGAGGTGTTTGCTTGACTAAATTAAGCTAGTAGGTGACGAGTAGGTGCAACACCTACTTAGAATTTTTGACCAACTTAATAAGAGTAAGTAGTTGCATCACCTGCCATAGCTATAGATTTAATAAGAAGAAGTCGGTGCATCACCTAGTTTGACATTTGAGTAGCTTAAAAATGGCCAAGTAGGTGATCACCTACTTGGCAATTTGTGGACAAAAATGAAAAAGATAAAGGCGGTGGAGTGCCAACAATTATAGGGTCATATTTGGCTCATTTATATCTTAATTCTTGCATAGGAAAAAGGAATTTATCTCCAGCACTCTCTCTTTCCCTCAATGATTATCAGAGCTACCTTAAAAATACTTCATGGTTTCTTGAAGAAACCCTCCTAATTTCCAGCTAAGGTAAGTAGAAACCTTATGGTTTAGCTTGATTTTCCCATGAGATTTCATGTTTTTCATATTTAAATATGGTGCAGACCTTTCCCTAAGTTGTTTGCTCATTTTTTATTTGTTAATAAGAGAGTTTCTCTTCTTATTTTGTTCAAGTGTGAAGGGTGATTAAAACTATTTAAGGAGTACAAGTTAAGAGAACAATTTTCCATAATTTGAGGTAAGGTTACTGCCTCATTTTGTCTCACTATAGATATCAGATTGGGTGAGATTTATCTACATGTTTTACTACAAATTCATGAAAAAATGATCGGAAGCAGTGAGTCAAAGTTTTATTGATTATTTAGAAAGGTTTGGGGTTGTCTATGCGTGGTGAAGTTTGGAGAAGTACTGGGTGGATGGTTGAGTTTATTAGTGGTAAAAGGCATGGTTTTATTCCTATATATGGTAGTGAGAGTGTTGTTTGTAAGTATGAGGTTGTTGGGTGTTGAAACACCATTTATGAATTGTAGAGCTTTATGCCCGCTAGGTGTTCGACATAATGTCGTAGTGGTCCATTACTTGACCTATTGACCCGATTGTGATGTAATCGATATATTTTGTAGATTATCATTTGTAATATTGGCTAGCCTTAAGAGAAAGTCATGTGAAATGTTTTAGGGAAGAAATGAAAATACACCATTTGAATTGTGGGCTGTGTGGGCGTGCTGCCCCTTAGGTGTGTATTTACTGTTCTGGATGTTGTAAATCCTAGGTAGTGTTAGATGACCTCATGGGAAGGTCAAAATTGGTTTAAACATGGTGATAAAGGAATTAGTGAAGAAAACACCCATTAGTAGAGGGGTTTTGAGCTTGCTGCTTGACTACAGTTTTGGTAAGTCAAAGTGATCCAACCTTGTTTATTAGCTGTTAATATTAGCTCTATTACTTGCCATTAATGCAGAGTAACGCATCAAGGAAAGGCTGATTCATGGTACCACATAGTATTTGTCGGTAGGCAAGGTATGTAAGGCTATTTGATCTCATATATTTTGACATGAAGTCCTATATTCTGTGTACCAACAAATTGGGATCTCTAAGTTATCGTCATGGTAAAAGATACAATGTGATGGTGTACAATCTCCAATGTAGCTAATGGTTTTCCTTATACAGTCCAAGCTCTCAAAATATGTGAGACTACTTCTATACATGTTCATTATCCAATATTGGTGTGTTCATTCTTCCAAGTACTAGTTCACAAATATAATTTAAACATTAAGTTTCATGAGTTATCCACCAAGTCAAATGAAGTTCATTGAGTCAATTAGATCCTACATTATACATGTTACAGGTTTTTATATGTCAGATGCATATTATGTCCATTGTTCATTTTATGTCCCCTTATGTGGAACCCTAATTTGGGTTCTGTCACGGGCTTCATTAGTTTGGATGTTTATGCACTCTTTCATTTGATATCGTATACTAAGTGTTTAGCTATTCATATCATCTTATATATCCTTGCCTCTACATTTGAGAAGTTACAATCTCTACTAAGTGCTAAGTTATCGTATGCCCCCATGCGAAATGTCCAAACGTGTTTTAAATGAAGCATCTTGTAAGAAGAATTACTTTCTCAACTACTATACATCTTAAGGAATCATTTACTACTTGTAAGGTAGTTGCCACACACCTTCGTTGATCATCTGTATATGTTCTTTGTGCCCAAATGAAGTTCACAGGCCATATAAGTTCCTAAGTAGCATAACAAAGTTACATTTTCTTCTTATATTATTGTTTTCTACCTCAATTAATTTATCCACGTGTCCACATCACTAGTATATAGTCCTAAATCTCAAAAGAGTCATGAACATCAAAAGAACAATCTAAAGATAAAAAAAGACAAGGTAAAGTGAATCTATGTAATTATGGGTGGTAGCTCAGGGGTTAAAATACCTAGCATGGGCCAATCCTAATTCTTGTGCTTAAGGGTGGCAGCTCAGGGATTAAAATACCTAGCATGGGCCAATCCCAATCTATATTATTATGGGTGGCAACCCATGGGCTAAAAGCCTAGCGTGGGTAGATCCCGATTTGTATATTTATGAGGACCGCATCCCAGGGGTTAAAATGCCTAGCATGGGTCATCCTCTCCTACCACTGATCTGCTGGTCATTGTGTCACATTCTACAATGTCTATAAAGAAAAGATAAGTAAACTTACAGCCAAGAATGTAATGTACATGATTCCCCAAGTATAAGCAAATGTGAATTTAATGTACATAAATCCTCAAGTATAAGCAAAGGTGAATGTAAGGTATGTGATTCCACAAGTATAATCAAAGGTTGTCTTTTATCTTATCTATACAGAATATTTGTGTATTTGTACCTGATTTCAGTTGAGCTCTTATTTTACATATGGTTACTTTATGCCTCACATATGCAGTACATTCTTTTGTACTGACGTCCCTTCTGGGGGATGTTGTTTTCATGCCACAGGTACATGTACTCAAGCTAATAAAATCTCTCAATATAAGAATAGGATACTCAACTACCTTGGTGAGCTCCAAGTTGCTTCAAGGCTTTGCCGAGTCTCTAGTATATTTTTGAGATTATATATTAGTTAAGGGATATGATGGGGTCCTACCCCGTTCTAAGTTAAATGTTTATCTTTTAGAGGCTTTGTAGACCAATGTCAAAGTGAAGCGTGATTATGTTTTGTTTTCTAGTAATTAAGGCCTCAACGACCAATCAAGTATATCTATTTTGGGCCTATTTATGTTGGTATTTTATCAGGGTATTTTACGTTTACTCATCAAAGATTTATAACTTCATTTGTTGCATGTATGATAAGCAAGAGTTATATGTTGGTTCTCTCGGGCCTTTAGGGCATCGAGTGCCTGTCCGTCTCAATGGGACTTGGGGCGTGACAAGAAAGTACAGAAGACTCATCTGACACGTACTTCTAATGCATGGACATGAAATACAAGATGCACAACCAATAAGCTCTGTGGCAAGGCCAACTTATAGGTTACCTCTCTCACAAGACTCAAAATCTCAAAGGGTCCAATGAATCTAGGGATAAGCGCTAGCTTGCCCTTCTTTCCGAACCTCATCACACCCTTTCATGGGTGACACTCGGAGCCAAACATGATGACCCCTCATGAACACTAGGGCTCAAACTCTACGATCTGCATAACTCTTCTGTCGACTTTGGGTTGTCAACAGTCTACCCTGGATCATACGAACCTCCTCTATGGCATCTCTAAGAAAGTCTATATCTAATGAATCTATCTTAGCTGAATTGATCCATTTGATAGGAGATCTGTATCATTTGTCATACAACACCTCAAAAGTGGTCATCTGAATACTAAAATGATAAATATTTTTGTAGGCAAACTCTTCTAAGGGAAAATGTCGATCCCATCTAGTACCGAAATCAATCACACAAGCTCAGAGCATGTCCTCCAACACTTGAATAGTCCGCTCAGACTGACCATTTGTCTGAGGATGGAAGGTTGTAGTCATGTCTAACCGAATACCAAACCATGCTGCAATGCCTTCCAAAAATGAGAAGTGAACAAAAACCCCGATCAGAGACAATAGAAATCGGGACTCCATGTAGTTGCACAATCTGATTGATGTAAAGTTCATCTAACTTCTCCATTATATACTTCACCCGAATTAGAATGAAATGGGCGGACTTGGTCAACCTATCAACAACCACCCAAATGGAATCATAACCACTAGTAGGTAGTCCCATATCAAAGTCCAAAGTGATCCGTTCCCACTTTCAAGTAGGAATAGGCATCCTCTATGATATACCTTCAGGCCGTCGGTGTTCACACTTGACCTATTGGCAAGTCAAACACCTCGAAACACAATTTGCAGTATCTCTCTTCATACCACACCACCAATAGTGCTAGATCAAATCATGATACATCTTCGCTGCACCTGAATGAATGGAATATCTGGAACAATAGGCCTCTTCAAGAATCAGTCTAATCAACTCACCCACCATGGTCACATAAATTCTTGCCCCAATCTTCAAGACACCCTTAGAATCAAGGACAATCTCCTTGGCTTCCCCTCTCATCACCTTGTCTCGAATAAGACATAGCATTTCGTCATCAAATTGATGTTCACAAATATGCTCAACTAAGGAAGAAAGAGCCTAAATAAACTCCATCAAACCACATGTCTCCTCAGAAAGCTGTAACCGAATGAGATTGTTGGCTAACCTATGAACATTTCCTATCCAATGCTCTCTCCTCCACACTAATAGCGACAAGACTTCCCATGCTAGAACTTGTTCCTACTCAAAGTATTGGCCACCACATTGGCCTCATTGGATGATTAAGATGATGATGTCGTAGTTCATTATAGTAACTCAAGCTATCTACGCTGCCTCAAGTGCAAATCTCTCTGACGGAAGATGTACTAAAGACTTTGATGATCTATCAAGACCTCACAATGAACCCCATACAGATAATGTAGCCATAGCTTAAGCACAAACACTGCGGCTGACAACTCTAATCATAGGTAGGGTAGTTCCTCTCATGGGTCTTCAACTGTCTAGAGGCATATACAATAACCTTACCCTTTTACATCAGAACACCACATATCCAGACTCCAAAAGCATCACAAAATACAGTGAAGTATACACCATCCTTGGGTAAAGTCAAAATAGTAGCCGAAGTTAATAAGGCCTTGAGATTTTGAAATCTCTCCTTAGACTCATCATACCATTGGAAACTCACTCTCTATCGAGTCTAGTCAAAGGAGATGCAATAGTGGAGAAGCTCTGCATAAATCGTCTATAGTAACTTGCAAGGTCGATGAAACTCCGAATCTTATTAACTTGTATAGGTTTTGTCCAACCCCTCACATCCTCAATATTGGCTGGATCCACCCAAATACCCTCCTTGGACACTATGGGTTTCGAAAATGCCACAGAATCAATTCAAAACTCATACTTTGAGAACTTCGAATAAAGCTTTATTCCCTCAAATATCTATAGTACAATCCTCGAATGCCGATCGTGATCGTCCTCAGTCTTGGAGTGAACCAAGATGTCATCAATGAACGCTATTACAAAGGAATCCAAATACGGTCGGAACAACCCGTTCATCAACTCCATAAATGTTGCATAAGTGTTAGTCAAACCGAAAGATATTACAAGGAACTCGTAGTCCCATAACGTGTCATGAAGGCTAACATAGGTATATACGATGCCCTAATCTTCAACTGGTGATAATTGAACCTCAAATCAATCTTAGAAAACAAAGATGCACCCTGAAGTTGATCAAACAAATCATCAGTACAAGGAAGAGGATATTTGTTCTTTACGGTGACTTTGTTCAACTATGGATAATCAATATACATTCTCATGGATCCATCATTCTTCCTCACAAAGAAGACAAGAGCACTCGATGGAGAAACAATAGGGCTAATAAAACACTTACTAAACAAATCTAGTAACTGGTCCTTCAATTCCTTCAATTGAGTTGGAGCCATACGATAAAGATGAATAGATATGGGTTTGGTGCCCGACTCCAAGTCAATGGTAAAATCAATATCCCTATCTGGAAGAATACATGGAAGATAAGTAGGAAACACATCTAAAAACTCTTGAACTACGAGAACAAAATCCATGGGAGATGGCTCAACACTAGTATCCTAAATGACCGCCAAATAGGACAAACACCCTTTATCAACCAAATGAACGCCAAATTAAAAAAACACCCTCTGTCAACCAATCTATGAGCTCAAATGAAGGTGATAAATTTTCTAGGGTAAGAACCACTAGCACCTGTCCACTCAAATCTCGGGACACCTGGCATCATTAAGGTCATAGTCTTAGCATAGCAATATAGAATATCATGTTGCGTAGAAAGTCAATCTATACCCAAGATAATATCAAAGTCTACCATCCAAAAAATTATCAAGTCTACCCAAGTATCATACCCGTCCAAAGAAACAAGACATGATCGATACACTCAATCCACTACTAAGGGCTCACCCACTGGTGTAGAAACATGAATAGGCACAAATAGACAATTAGACATCATATCAAACCCATCAATAAAATAGGTATCACATACGAGAAAGTAGAACCCTTACCAAGCAACAAAGACACAAATCAATGGCAAACTAAGACGATACATCTAATCATAACATCAGAAGTCTCGGCCTCAAGCCTCCCTGAAAAAGCATAACAGTGTCCCTTATGGAAATCTATAGTCTGATTAGAGCCTCTACCTCCACCCTGTGGAGCTGGAGCACCCCTACCAGAAGTCCTTCCATCTCTACAGGACTGACCTCTACCCCAACCCCTGGTCGGAGGCGCTGAATCCCTAACTCAAGTAGCTGAATAAGAATGTTCGAGTTCTGAATGAGTCTATAGTGGACACTGTTGCATTAAATGACCTGGATCCTCACAAGTATAGCAAGACCTCAGCACGAATAACTGTTGTTGTGAACCAAACGAACTACCATGGCCACCTTAGCCAGAACCATAAGATCCTCAGGCACTCTCAACTGCAAGAATGTATGCATGAAACTACCCACAATGCTAAAAGGAGCTACAACCTTTATACAAACCCCCGCCTCAAGACTAGGCACCAGAAAATTGACCAGATGATCGGGCCCTCTTAGGCTCCCTAAACTCCTCTAAAACCATCAACTCTGCCTCCTTGGCAGAGTTCTTAATTTACAGGAATGAAGCCCCTTCTCTGGTTGCTCTAAACACATAAGACCTGAAGAAGAAAATCAACCCTCTCAAAAACATGAAAACTCTCTCTGCCTCATCTAGAAGAATAGTCATAGCATGCCTAGAAAGCTCACTAGAAAAGGGTCTCATACTCTGTCACAAACAAACTGCCTTGAGTTAAGCTCTCAAACCTTAATAGACTTTCCTCCCTCACGCTCCAAGAAATGAAGCGGTCCGGTAAAGCAGTAGAGAACGTATCCCACTCAATCGGGGAGATCCAACTGGTCTAGACCTCAGAAAAGTCCTCCACCACTCTCTAGAACGTCCATAAAGCAAAGTTCCACAAATCGAACGCCACGAGCATCCACCAAAGCCACTGCCTCAAGCATCTCACGGGACAAAGTCAATTACTCATGAGCATCCTTACTTTTACCACCCTGAAACTGGGATAGTTTCATCTTTTGAAACCATTCACAACATTGTTGCTCAGCTATCATCAGAATAACCACAGAAGCAATCTGAACACCTGCAATGAGTGCCAGAATCACTAGTGGATGAATCACCTAATCTTGATTACCCAAAACATGTTGTTGATCTGGGTTCTGTGCCCCTACCCTCTTTTGAGAACCACGTGGCTTACCTATTGCACCACCTTGAGACACGTTCTCCAGCGCACCTAACATCCTCAACAAAGGAGCTTCAAAATCGAGAGGAACTTGGTCCTCAACAACCTCAACATGTGGCTTAGGGGAACCTATCTAGCTCTGCCTCTAATTGGTGCCGCTCTACGGACATGACCTCTAATCAGTGATACTCCCATACACGACTTCTAGCTCGGGCCTTACCTTTACCCCTAGCTGAGGTCTAAACAATAGCCTCAGGGACTGCCCTCTCTACCACTAGAAATAGAAGCTCTGGTCCTCAGCATCCGCCAAAATAACACACGTTAACTCAGCACTAGCGAAGGTAACCTCGCACGATAAGAAAGAGTGAACAAAAGAAAATTTTCAAATGGGCTTCATAGCCTCTGAAAGATAAGTATAGACGTCTCTATACCAATCCTCTAGACTCTACTTAGACTTGTCTTGTACACACATTAGACCTATGAACCTAGGCTCCTATACCATTTGCAACGACCCAAAAATGGACGTGATGACACTTTTCTATTCCCACCAAGACAAGTCAGCCTTAACCCAACAAAGATGAAAAAAATGTAGAAATATAAAGCAAGAACAAGATAAAGTAGAAAATTTATTCTTTCTATTAAAACCTCCAAAATCTGATTGTCACGTGTACAAGACACTAAATACATAAAGTACCAAAATTAAAATAATTACAAGTCTCAACCTTTGTTTCTCAAATAGAATAAATTATAAAGAAAAGGAAAAAGAGGGCCCACCGAAGTGACAAGCATCTACCTCTCAAAATTCTTGATAAGACTCAAAATCAGAATAAGAAGAAGAAGAAGAAGAAGAAAAAAAAAAAAAAAAAAAAGAAGAAGAAGAAGGAGAAAGAGATCACCTACAACATGGTACCCAACAAGCAACCTGCTAAACAAGGCATCCAGCTAGAAATCGGATACTCCTTTCATCTCAACCGAACCTCCTCAAATTGTAACAATTCTACGATACATAGATCACAAGGTGCAATAATCATAGTTCTATAGTCACAATTCAACAGCTAAACGAAATCAAGTAGGTAAATCACACGTAATAAGTGCTCCAATCACAATTAACAAGTAAGTCATATATAAGCATCAAAATGCATCAAATCACAATAAGCAACTCCATCGGCACAATATCACTATTTGAAACCATTTTCTATCGCCTTTATAACAAATCACTAGCCATAACTATTTCCCATCGGCTTTACATCAAATCACTAGTCGGAATAGTTTCTCATCGACTTTATATCAATTCACTACCAAGAACCATTTTAAATCACCCTTTATATCAATTCACTAGCCGACAGTCACTTCAACATCATGACCATCACAGGTCTCATGACGGTCCTCAATAATCAATCCACAAAAGTAATATCACATCATATGGATGAGAACATAATTCATGTAATTCAAGTCCACATTCATGTTATCAAGCATTTCATCAATCAATCAGTAAGGGTCACAACAAAGCATTTCACATGGTCATAACCATCACATTGCCTTTTCATTTCAACCCATTTTATTCATGAAGATTTATCAAGTGGACAATTAACCCTTCACCTCATCCCCATTACTCCCAACACACAAACAACGAAGGGAATATATGAATTCTACTAGAATACAAGGTTTAGGAGATCACTTTTCTTAAATCAATCAATAAATCACTCCAAGAATTGAGTCTTTCCCTTCCAAATCACTTTTGAAGCCACGCAATCTATATACAAGCAAGTATTTACAATAAATTTTTGAGGACAACCATACCCACATCAATTTCCTTGAAAAATGAGTCAATAAATCAAAACTCAATTTCACAAAGAGGGTTTGAATATGAAATTTATTACTTGAAAACATTACTCAAGGCCTTAGAATTTCATTGGTAGAAATCATTTTGAAAAAGGACTCAAAATCAATTCACACTCTCCATTTTAGTTAAGAACTTGAGTTCTTGAAAAATCATGTTGTTTACCAATCAAAATCCCAATTTTTTATGTTAAAATCCATAAATAATCAAAGGAAAATTAAGTTTTAGGATTGTAAAAGCTTACCAAATGATTTAGCCTAGAAAATCTTTCACAAATTGCTTCCAAGGGTTTCCCAAGCTCAAAAATAGAAAATGGGGGCTTAAGCCTCGAAATGGCTGGTCAAAACCCCTCTCAGATGTTGCAAAAGCGGACTCAGGTTTGCTTAAGTGTACATTGCAAAAGCGACTTCCAATTCGCTTAAGAGAACCTCACTTAGGTTGACCTTTTCTCAAAAGCGAAGGTTCACTTAAGCGGACTGACCTTCACAAAAGCGAGTCAGTAGACACCAGGAAAATCAGCCAACTCTCAAAACATTGAAAGGACCCTTAGGATTCGTTGAAACCCATACACACAAACCAAATATGCAGATAGATTATACTCGACATTCTGGTAAATGGAACCATCAAAACAAGAATTTGAGGTCTCCTTGACCCGACTGTCAAGACCCAAGCCTAGGGCCTAGATGTGACATGGCGAATGAGGAACCCGAAGGAACCCCAAACAAGCCTCTCAAACTTGTCATCACACTTCATCGGTCGCGGAAGTACATTCAACATTTATTTAACGGGAAATAGGGACTAAGGGCAAACCATTTCAAAATGACATCATAGAACAAGAGTCAAGCTCATTTACAAAATACTTGTCCAACGCACACATCTACATACATAGATAGGACGGGGCCATGACATACTACCGGCTCCCCTCATAGTCAAAATACAATTGCAAGCTAAAGTCTCAAAACATAGGAGTAGGAAACATAACATAGCCCTCGAATCATTGAGGACTCACCAACAACTCGGATAAGCACCGTACTAGCCACGTGAATGGAGAGAAGGATCAAGAGTAGCTTCGGTCCCTACATGGTGTCATCATGTAGGCAAAATATGCGTTAGTACTTGGAATGTACTAAGTATGCGGGGTGCAACACAACAATAGACAAGGACACAATCGAAATACAAGAAATAGTTTCATAGGCATTATGAATAACAATATGAGGATGCATGATCAAAGTGAAGTCAAAACATGTTTAAGTAAATCCATATTAATAGTAGATATCATATGTGTATGCATGATCCAACCAATCTATAACCCCAACTTAGGATGGGGGATGTCGTTCACACCCGGAGACCCTGGTGGCAAGGTATAAACCCCTCATATGGTTGATGTTGGTCACACCCCAAGCAACCTAGGTGGTGAGATATAAACCTCACATGGTTGATGTTGGTCGCACCCCAAGCATCCTAGGTGGTGAGATATAAACCTCTCACATGGTTGATGTTGGTCACACCCCAAGCATCCTAGGTGGTGAGATATAAACCTCTCACATGGTTGTCCGGTTCTTTTCCCCCGGACCGGGCATGGTCATGCAACACTTTATATAGGAAATTCCCATTAGGCTCTAATGCAATCTCACGTATCAAATGAACATATACACAAGCTTAGTTTGTCATCAACACATCTCTGGATTTTCATACATCTCATAACTCAAGCTTTAAAGCATCGATTCATCAATTCTCCATAGTTGGACATTTTGTCAAACACCTTGAAGGCATGTAATGGAATCAAGGAGCATGGAAAATAGGGTAGTAATTATGCAGCCAAACCAGTGAACAACCTACAACAACACATTTTTAACACCCACAATACCACATGAAAATCTCCACATTCATTCCAAATTTAGGTTCAAGTTCTAGAGTCACAACATGCTCAAAACAATCACTTTTCATGTTTAAAATTCAATGTGCAGGAAATTATTACAAAGAACAAGACTAATTTATGAATCTTAACTTAAACCATGAATTAGTGAGTAGAGTAGAGTCTAGGCACTATGGGTGGAAGGACCCATGAGTTCAACACCACATACCTTGAGTTTTTATGAAGGTCTTGGGAGTGTCTTCAATGGAAGCTTGGAACTTGGAGCAAGAGTCTCTTCAATCTTGAGGAAGGTTTTGGATTAGGGTTCTTGAGAGAACTTGAGAGAAAATGTGTATAAGTATGGGAGAGGTGTTTTGGGAAATGTTTTAGAGATGGGAATTGAACTAATGGTATATAGGAAATAACATATGCCTTTTGGAAAAATGGTCCAACACTTAGAAAAAATAATGAGGCGGGTGAACAGTAAAAACGCTCACTGGAAATTGCCTTTCCTGCCGGACAGATTTTACAAAAATGGGCATAACTTTTTCGTCCGAACTCCAAATGAGGTGAAACGAAGTGCGTTAGGTAGCTAACTCAAAGGGCTTTCCATGGATATGTTATTGGCCACCCAATAATTTGTGTGCTAGGATATATGACCCTCCAAAGTAGACCCTCGAAAAAGGCTTCACTTGGAAATTTCGGATTTTGATACGGTTGCTCTAAAATTTGGGTTAGACCCATTTCCCACTCAATTTGACCCCCTAAACAAGAATATGAAGTTGGATTTTCGAAAAACGAAATGGATTTTTTTATATATATATATATATATATATATAGCTAAACAAGTTTCCGGTAACTTCCGAAGCACATTTTTAAGAACTTTTTGGGTCATTTCAATATCTCCCCCTTGGGAACATTCGTCCCCGAATGTGGAAGAGACGTACAAGGCAAGACTTAGTAAGAACATATCAGCCCCAACATGAATGCAAATATTTTATTTAAACATAACTTCAAGATTTCAAAACTTAGTGTAAAGCATCCATAACTCATCAATTTAAACATATATGCACATTAATGATTCAGGGGCTGAAATGTAAGACTCAATGGAGTACAAAGGACTTGATTTAATACCTTAGGCTTGAGTGGAGTTGAATAGATAAGGATAACGTCTTTGCATGTCCGCTTCGGCCTCCCAAGTAGCACTCTCCACTTGTTGATTTCTCCAAAGCACCTTAACAGACGCCACTTCTTTGTTCCTCAACCTTTCAACTTGTCTATCTAAGATCTGAACCGAGACTTCTTCATACGTCAAATTATCTTCTACAACACCCACAACCTCAAGAGGTACAATAGCGTTAGGATCACCAACACATTTCCTCAACATCGATACATGGAATATCGGATGAACTAATTCCATCTCCTTGGGCAACCCCAACTCATAGGCTACTTTACCTACCCTTCTTATTATCTCATAAGGACCGACATACCTAGGACTTAATTTCCCCTTCTTACCAAAACGAACCATACCTTTCATTGGAGAAACTTTCAAATAAACCCAATCACCCACTTTGAATTCAAGATCCCGTCTCCTCACATCGGCATAAGACTTTTGACGACTTTGGGCTGTTTTCAACCTCTCCCTAATCATCCTTACCTTCTCAAGAGCATCCATGACCAGATCTGGACCCAACAAGGCCACCTCTCCAACTTCAAACCACCCAACCGGTGACCTACACCGTCTACCATAAAGTGCCTCAAAAGGAGCCATACCGATACTAGAATGATAACTATTGTTGTATGCAAATTCAATCAAAGGAAGATGATCATCCCAACTACCTTTCAACTCCAATACACAAGCTCTAAGCATATCCTCCAAGGTTTGAATTGTTCTTTCGGCTTGGCCATCCGTTTGAGGGTGGAAGGCCGTGCTAAGCTTTACCTTTGTACCAAGACCCCTTTGGAATGACTTCCAAAAGTGAGAAGTGAATTGGGCAGCACGATCCGAGATGATAGACAAAGGAATCCCATGCAACCTTACCAATTCATGAATGTACAACTTGGCATACTCTTCAGCCCCGTAAGTAGTTTTAACCGGTAGGAAATGAGCCGACTTTGTCATCCGATCAACCACCACCCAAACCGAATCAAAGCCTCTTCTAGCCTTGAGTAAGCCCACTACAAAATCCATGTTGATTTCTTCCCACTTCCAAGTAGGTATCTCAATGTCTTGAGTTAGGCCACCCGGCCTTTGATGTTCGGCCTTGACTTGTTGACAACTATGGCAACCCGAAACAAATTTTGCAATGTCCTTCTTCATACCGCCCCACCAATACACATCCCTCAAGTCTCTATACATCTTTGTTGACCCCGGATGAATAGAATAAAAAGAATTATGAGCCTCATCAAGGATTCTTTCCCTCACACCATCCACACAAGGAACACATAATCTACCTTGGTACCTAAGGGCACCATCTCCCCCTTGGGAGAAAACCTCCACCTTACCACTACTCACCGAAGCCTTTAATTCTACCAAAGAAGGATCAAGATCTTGCTTGACTATCACCTCATCAACCAAGGAAGACCTTGAACCATCAACAACAATTACTCCTCCACTATCCACCCCTTCTAACCTAACTCCCAATTTGGCCAACCGATGGACCTCCTTAACCAACTCTTTACTACCTTCCTCCACATGAGCCAAGCTACCCATGGACACTCTACTCAACGCATCCGCCACCACATTAGCTTTCCCCGGATGATAGTGAACACTCATATCATAATCCTTAAGGAATTCTAACCACCTCCTTTGTCTCAAGTTAAGATCTTTTTGCGTGAACACATATTGGAGATTCTTATGGTCGGTGAAGATATCAACATGCACCCCATACAAATAATGACGCCAAATCTTTAAAGCAAAAACCACGGCGGCCAATTCAAGATCATGGGTTGGGCAATTTTTTTGATGAACCTTAAGTTGCCTAGAAGCATAGGCTATAACCTTACCACTTTGCATCAACACACAACCCAAACCAATACGGGAAGCATCACAATAAACAACAAAACCTTCTAACCCATCCGAAAGTGACAAAATAGGAGCGGACATAAGCCTTTCTTTCAAAGTTTGGAAGCTTTCCTCACACTCATCCGACCACACAAATTTAGCCTTCTTTTGAGTCAACTTAGTCATAGGAGAAGCAAGAGAAGAAAACCCTTCCACAAATCTCCTATAATAACCCGCTAAACCCAAGAAACTCCTTATATCCGACGGGGTCAAAGGTCTAGGCCAATTCCTAATAACATCGGTCTTCTTAGGATCCACCTTAATACCAACCCCCGACACCACATGGCCTAGGAAAGTAACTTCCTTCAACCAAAACTCACATTTTTCATATTTAGCGTACAACTTCTCTTCCCTCAATCTTTGGAGTACAACCCTCAAGTGACCCTTGTGCTCTTCCTCACCCCGAGAATAGATCAAGATGTCATCTATAAACACCACCACAAAAGAATCAACGTAGGGTTTGAAAACTCTATTCATCAAATCCATAAAAAGAGCCGGAGCATTAGTCAACCCGAAAGACATCACCATAAACTCATAGTGCCCATACCTAGTACGAAAGGCCGTCTTGAAAATATCACACTCCCTCACCTTCACTTGATGATACCCTGACCGAAGATCAATCTTAGAGAAGTGACTAGCCCCATGCAATTGGTCAAATAAATCGTCAATCCTTGGAAGAGGATACCTATTCTTGACGGTGACCCTATTAAGTTGTCGATAATCAATACACATTCTAAGAGACCCATCTTTCTTCTTCACAAACAAAACTGGAGCACCCCAGGGAGAATGACTAGGTCTAATAAACCCCTTCTCTAACAAATCTTTTAATTGCTCTTTCAACTCTTTCAACTCCGCCGGGGCCATACGGTAAAGGGGGATAGAAATAGGTTGAGTATCGGGAAGGAGGTCTATACCAAGATCTATCTCCCTTTCGGGAGGGACACCGGGAAGGTCTTCTGGGAAGACATCTAGAAACTCATTAACAACCGGAATAGACTCAATAGGAGGGACTTTAGACTCCACATCATTGACTCTCACAATATGGTACAAGCACCCTTTGGAAATCAACCTATGGGCTTTAATGCAAGAAATGAATTTCCCCTTCACCACAACATCCCGGCTCTCCCACTCAAGGACGGGTTCATTAGGAAATCGGAACTTGACTTTACGAGTTCTACAATCAATAGAAGCATAATATGCATGCAACCAATCCATCCCAAGAATAACATCAAAATCCACCATGTTCAACTCAACAAGATCGCAAGGCAACAACTTATTTAATATGCAAACCGGACAATTTCTATACACTTTTCTAGCAACAATAGAGACACCAATGGGAGTGGATACTTCATATGACTCATGCAACAATTCCGACTCGACATGAAATTTTCTAGCAACTAAGGGGGTAACAAAGGAAAGGGTGGCACCCGGATCAATCAAAGTATAAACATCAAGATCAAAGATTTGCAACATACCAATCACCACATCCGAGGTCTCATTAACACCTTGTCTACCATGTAAAGCATAAAATCGATTTTCCCTTGGGGCACCACTTTGAGAAGCACCTCTACCCAAATGAGTAGTGTTAGCACTTCGGACCTTGTTGCGGATCTTTGGACACTCAAACCTCTTATGACCCACTTCTTCACATTCAAAGCAAGCACCCGAACCCTTCATGCAAGGACCACCATGCTTCCTCCCACACTTAGGGCATATATCCATAGAACCCACTTCACCTCCCCTTTGAGGTCTAGGAACATTAATAGCAAATCCCCGGTTGACATGAGGGTTTCCTCGGCCTTGATGAAATCTAGCACCCTTAGGGAACCTATTCTCCAATTGGGCCCTCTTGGCCTCGTGCCCCCTTCTCTTCCTCAATTTCTCCTCCTCCATTTGCTCGACATAAGTCATCAACCGAGACAAATCCATATCTCCAATGAGCATAGCGGACTGACACTCTTCACTAACCAAGTCGAATACACCCATCACAAATTTGTTCATCCTCGACCTAGAGTCGGCCACCAAGTGAGGTGCATACTTGGAGAGTTGGACAAATTTGAGGGCATACTCCCTCACACTCATAGCTCCTTGCTTCAAGTTCATGAACTCCACCAACTTTGCCTCCCTAAGCTCAAGAGGGAAGAACCTATTAAGGAAAGCAAGTTTAAACTCCTCCCACAACACCACATAGCCATTACCTTTCTCACTTTTCCATTGATCAAACCAAATTTGAGCAACCCCCTTGAGTTGGTAGGCCGCCAATTCCGCCTTCTCACAAGCACCAACATCCATAATGGTCAAGATTTTGCATACCTCATCGATGAACTCTTGCGGGTCCTCATCCACCTTTGAACCATGGAAGACCGGAGGGTTCATCCTCATGAAATCTCTCACCCTTTCCCCCGGGGTGGTAGTTCGAGGAGCTTGGGCTCCTTGTTGCACTTGGTTAGCTACCACTTGTGCAAGCATGGTGAGTGCATCACGGAGCTCACCATTGGTGGGTGGCTCTTCCGGTGATCGGGCCCGTCTTCCCCTCATGTTTGGCATGATGATCTAACAATCCAAAGAACAAGCGTTAGGGAGGAATCACCTTATCGCACTCTAAGCACGACATAGAACATGAAGAAGGGAAACCTTTCCTAAAACATTTTGTAGCCTCCCATTCATAGTCGTGGCGCGCTTCACAACCATGATTAGGACTCTACTCAACGCGGTGTGTTGGAATCCGAGGATTTAACAACCTAGTGCTCTGATACCAAGCTTGTCACGACCCAAGCCTAGGGCCTAGATGTGACATGGCGAATGAGGAACCCGAAGGAACCCCAAACAAGCCTCTCAAACTTGTCATCACACTTCATCGGTCGCGGAAGTACATTCAGCATTTATCTAACGGGAAATAGGGACTAAGGGCAAACCATTTCAAAATGACATCATAGAACAAGAGTCAAGCTCATTTACAAAATACTTGTCCAACGCACACATCTACATACATAGATAGGACGGGGCCATGACATACTACCGGCTCCCCTCATAGTCAAAATACAATTGCAAGCTAAAGTCTCAAAACATAGGAGTAGGAAACATAACATAGCCCTCGAATCATTGAGGACTCACCAATAACTCGGATAAGCACCGTACTAGCCACGTGAATGGAGAGAAGGATCAAGAGTAGCTTCGGTCCCTACATGGTGACATCATGTAGGCAAAATATGCGTTAGTACTTGGAATGTACTAAGTATGCGGGGTGCAACACAACACTAGACAAGGACACAATCGAAATACAAGAAATAGTTTCATAGGCATTATGAATAACAATATGAGGATGCATGATCAAAGTGAAGTCAAAACATGTTTAAGTAAATCCATACTAATAGTAGATATCATATGTGTATGCATGATCCAACCAATCTATAACCCCAACTTAGGATGGGGGATGTCGTTCACACCCGGACACCCTGGTGGCAACGTATAAACCCCTCACATGGTTGATGTTGGTCACACCCCAAGCATCCTAGGTGGTGAGATATAAACCTCTCACATGGTTGATGTTGGTCGCACCCCAAGCATCCTAGGTGGTGAGATATAAACCTCTCACATGGTTGATGTTGGTCACACCCCAAGCATCCTAGGTGGTGAGATATAAACCTCTCACATGGTTGTCCGGTTCTTTTCCCCCGGACCGGGCATGGTCATGCAACACTTTATATAGGAAATTCCCATTAGACTCTAATGCAATCTCACGTATGGAATGAACATATACACAAGCTTAGTTTGTCATCAACACATCTCTGGATTTCCATACATCTCATAACTCAAGCTTTAAAGCATCGATTCATCAAATCTCCATAGTTGGACATTTTGTCAAACACCTTGAAGGCATGTAATGGAATCAAAGAGCATGGAAAATAGGGTAGTAATTATGCAGCCAAACCAGTGAACAACCTACAACAACACCTTTTTAACACCCACAATATCACATGAAAATCTCCACATCCATTCCAAATTTAGGTTCAAGTTCTAGAGTCACAACATGCTCAAAACAATCACTTTTCATGTTTAAAATTCAATGTGCAGGAAATTATTACAAAGAACAAGACTAATTTATGAATCTTAACTTAAACCATGAATTAGTGAGTAGAGTAGAGTCTAGGCACTATGGGTGGAAGGACCCATGAGTCCAACACCACATACCTTGAGTTTTTATGAAGGTCTTGAGAGTGTCTTCAATGGAAGCTTGGAGCTTGGAGCAAGAGTCTCTTCAATCTTGAGGAAGGTTTTGGATTAGGGTTCTTGAGAGAACTTGAGAGAAAATGTGTCTAAGTATAGGAGAGGTGTTTAGGAAATGTTTTAGAGATGGGAATTGAACTAATGGTATATAGGAAATAACATATGCCTTTTGGAAAAATGGTCCAACACTTACAAAAAAAAATGAGGCGGGTGAACAGTAAAAACGCTCACTGGAAATTGTCTTTCCTGCCGGACAGATTTTACGAAAATGGGCATGACTTCTTCGTTCGAACTCCGAATGAGGTGAAACGAAGTGCATTAGGTAGCTAACTCAAAGGGCTTTCCATGGATATGTTATTGGCCACCCAATAATTTGTGTGCTAGGAGATATGACCCTCCAAAGTAGACCCTCGAAAAAGGCTTCACTTGGAAATTTCGGATTTTGATACGGTTGCTCTAAAATTTGGGTTAGACCCATTTTCCACTCAATTTGACCCCCTAAACAAGAATATGAAGTCGAATTTTTGAAAAATGAAACATATTTATATATATATATATATATATATAGCTAAACAAGTTTCTGGTAACTTCCAAAGCACATTTTTAAGAACTTTTTGGGTGATTTCACCGACATCCGTGAAAATCAGAAGAAACTAACTCAATGCCTAAAAAGGCTAAAATAAGCTCAAGATCTCTCAAAAATCAACCAAGGCCTCACCTATGCCTAAAATTATCACTCGAATCCAACAAAACTCTCAGAATTGCGATCTGAGCATCTGAACCCCAAATGTTAGTCAAAGTCAACTCAAAACTAAATTACCACGATTTCACAACTTATGACCTCAAATCCTCAAAAAGACTCTGATTCTGAAATCAAAAAATCTTATAGTTAGATTCCATATTTCAGGGCAGATGGAATCGACGGAATTCCATTCCAACACTTGAAACTCCAAAAGAGTCTGAGAACCATTTTTAAGCAACTTAGCCTTTCAAGATCACAAACTTACCAAATTCTCAACTTTTAACTCAAAGTTCAAAACCAACTTTCAAAACTCAACCAAAAATCATACGAGCATTGTCCAGAGGGGAAAAATGATAAATTCACAAAACTTTTCAAAAATGACCGATCGAGTCTAGTATAAATATATAGAACCAAAATTATTACATATAAGATGAATCAAAATTGTTGTATATACACTTATATATTCATTATAAATAAGAAAAAATGAGTTGAAACTGCTCTTCATCTGAAAATTTCTTTAGATCGTCAAAAACCATCATGTTGATGTATGAAGACCAGTGGATATATGTCTTTCTTTCCTAAAATATAATTATTATTTGGTAAAAGCTATAAATAGTGAGGAAAAACACAAAAAATGTATCATATTTATATCAGCATCATGCCAAATATATACACATTATAACAATTTCATATCAATATAATACAAATTTTAGATAGTCTATATACAAAACATAGTATATCAATTTAATGATACCTAGAAACATAAAATACTTCTTGCATCAACTTAAAAATATACAAAGAATGCCAATTTCATGTCAACACATAAATCATAGTCAATAGATAAAATATATATCAACTTCATGCCAAATCTATTCACATTATAAGAACTTCATACCAATATAATACAGACTTTATATTGGCTATATATAAAGATATTATATAAATTTTATACAAATTTAGTGTCACCTGTAAACACAAATTACACCTTTCATTCAAGTCGCATCTTATTATACCAATGAGGGTAAATATAGATATTCAATTTTAAACTTGTGTGGTTCACCAATATGCCACATTTATACCAACAAAGTGGAAACTATAAACAAAAAATATAGTTTACATTAACAATAAACATTCTACTTATACCCAAAATATATCAAAATCATACCAATTTCATGTCAACACAAAAATCACAGTCAATACAAAAGTATATCAAATTCATGCTAGTTAAATCAAAAAACTAATTTATTAAAAAATACCTTCAAAACATATTTGACCTTTTTAGACTTGAAATTTTCCAAATCCTCTTTCAATGTTGAACTAGATGTATTTTCAAGGGTTTCGAAGACTATTCTTCAAAGGATGTCATAATTCTTCAAGGGAGTGACATTTTTCTTGGGTGGAACTTGAGTTAAAATATCAAACTTTGGAGGATCTATTTTGATATTAAAATCATGTTCGACAAATCTTGGACTTTTTCTAGATGTACGACATGCTTTTTGATTTTTCAACATAGTATGAATGATTTTTTTATGAATCGAAAAATATGAAATTGTGATATTGTGGAGCAGAATATATGTAATTTTTGTTTGAATGATGTTGAAGAACAATGGAGAAAGAAAACGATAACAATGTGGTAAAAGATGTGGGTATGTGGAGGTAGGGGTTGGGGTGGTATATGCGAGTTAAGAAATCTCTTTGAGTGTAGTAATTGATAATTACTTGCACACCTGATTCTCTCTTATTAATTAACACATGTTTCTCTCACATAGTAATTAGAATAATATTATATAATCACTAAATAGATTATAATTAATTAATTGTAAAATAATATAGATCTATTAATACCTATAAATAAAATTTATTGTAAAACTTAAGAACAAAAGAATAATACAAAGATGAAGACAAGAAGAATATAAGACAAGAGGAACAATATAAGATAACTTTATTTCTTTCAACTGTTCACCAAATTTTCAAGTGTATACATATGAACCCTTATGCCTCTAGTTATAGGGTAACATAGAGGCATACAAAAGGTTAGTCATAAACATGACATTAACATGAATATAATTGGGAGGTTATGGAAGTGAAATGTTACAAGAATAATGGTTATAAAGGTGGAGGTTATGGAGGTTATGGAGGTTATGGTTATCTTCATAATGGAGAAAAGTAATGGAGTAACTTCTTGATGTAGTGGACATCCACAATATATTATTTTATAACACTCCCCCTTGGATGTCCATAGATAATATGCCTCGTTAAAACCTTACTAGGAAAAAACTCCGTGGGAAAAAATCCTAGTGAAGGAAAAAGAGTACACATATCTTTTAATATGCTTTGAATGTTGCCTCGTTAAAAACCTTACCAGGAAAATCCAATTGGGATAAAACCATGGTTAAGGAAAACAGTTCAACACGTATTTTTCTCCTCCTGATAAAAACTTTACTTGATATCTCGGAGACGATGCATTCCAATCTTATATCACAACTTCTCAAATATTGATGTTGACAATCCTTAGTGAATAAGAATACAAGATTATCACTTGAATGGGTCTTTGAATCTCTATATCATCATTTTATTGAAAATTATGTGTAAAAAATACTTTTGGTAAAATATATTTTGTCCGACATCCTTTGATTGTATCCTCCCTTCAATTGAGCTATATATTATTTCCATATATGGTGGTTAGAATATCCTTTGCCAAAGGAAAATCACATATTTTCTGAATATGATAGATCATGATTCCAATAATACACACTCCCGACTTACTTCATAGATCAATATTATTTATGTATGATTTGAAGAAGTGGTTACCAATGTTTGATTCTTTGAATGCCAAGATATTGTTGTGCCTCCATATGTAAACAAATAGCTCATTTGCGATTGAGCTTTATGAAGATCAAATAAATATTCTGCATCTACATAATCAAATCATTTCTAACTCAGAGATTGATCATTTCAATTTTATACGTTGCTCGTCTTTTCTTCTCAAAGAAAATCACACATCTTCTATGTGTTGAGTCACTTGCTTTGTTAGTTTCTTGGCATAACTTGAATGATAATATGATAATCCCCTCACATAACTTTATATATATATATATCAAATAATTTTCTAGCATTTGCATAACCAACAATCTGTAAGTGCACCAATTGCACTAATACATGGCATTTTTAATCATTTTCATGAGGTTGAAAAGATTCTTTCTATGTGCTAAGCAATCTCAGAACTATTGGGTACTCAATGAAATTGTTTTAAGACCTTTTAAATCTTTCAAGAATTTTCATATAACCTTCATCGTCTAGTTAGACATGATAATCAGTCATTATACATATTCAAGTATTTCATCTATTGCCAGACTGAAATAAGTCTCATTGCATCCACCACTGGAGAACATATCTCCATTTAATAATGTCAAGACTTCTGCGAAATTCCTTTATGCCTCGAGGCACAAACAATACTTTATATCTTACGGTTATACTTTCGCACAATGATTCATTTGTACCCCACTGACATATATTTTGATCTATGAACTATAAGTTCAAGAACAACACTTTTCTAAGTGAAACAAAATATACTTGAATAGTGCATTTTATTTGGCCAATCATTTATCTTTCCATATTATATGATAGATTCGAATTTAAGATCCTCGTAACCACTTATAGCATTGAGTGCTACTTCATATCAAAGATACGGTCAACAGTCATTTGACTCGATTCCAATAAGACATAACTTGTCAAGATCTCTTCATTTTTCATCATTTTCAGGTACCTGAACCTTTGCCAAGGTTCTATGGAGTGTTATGTCATAGTCCTCTTTCAAAGCACTTACCTCATTATCATGACCATTTTGATAATTTGCTCCTCTCCTTCCTCAAAGAGTTTTACGTTTGGAATCAATTGGTCTATCACACTTCTGGTGTACCATAGACTTTGTCCTTCAAGGACTATTTATTGGAGCATTTGAAGCTTAATTAAAATATTGGGTCAGTGAATACATCTGGCAAATTATTTGCAACATTTTGCAAATGAATTATCTCTTGAACTTCAAGTTCACATTTTTTTAACGAGGATCTAGATAATTCACCCCACACATAATTTTAGCTGCTAAACATATATCCCCCTAATGTTAGGAAATCTAACATTCACCGCCAACCTCATTTGGGGATCCATCTTTGTGCGTGGTGGAGCAATAAAATCATATGTGCACACATTAAATTTTTAGATGAAAATTATTTGGTTTCTGACCTTGAACCAATTGTGATGGGAGAACCTTGTTGGCTTAATGCATACACGTTAAATAAACTCATCTCATACCAAATTTTATTTGAGAGATTTATTCTCATAATAATTGGTCTAGCTATAATTGGAGGCATACAATTTCTGCTAAACCAACCAATATTATCAACATAATTTTATAGTTTGGAATTGTGCTCTTATTTTAACAATTCGAGCAAACAACCTTACAAAAATCAATTTGTAAGTTGACACAAATGAACACGTGACCATACCATAGATGCATCTATTAAATCATAATAGTGATTGATCCACATGGCAGGTGAACGGGCCCATATTCACCTTTCTATATGTTCCAAATAATTTCAGGGGATACAATCCCAACCTTAGTTGATACAGTTATCATTTTTCCATGAGAACAAGCAACAAAATAGAATCTTGAAGAATCTTTTATTTCTTAAAACATATAGCCACATGAATTCTCAACTTCTTTTGCATCACTCTGAATCGGAATGGCCAACCGGTTAAGCCAACTAATATTTATTCTAGTAAAATTTTAGCTTACTTTTGCATGTGATTCCTTCATCATGCTCATATTTTTATTCAACAACAAGAGAAAGGCGGGTAACCTTTTATGTAAATATTCATAACCCATTTTTATTGTAGTAATCTGAAGATATTTAATCTTTCAATAATCTACAGTCTCAATATAATAATTTTCAATTCCTCCGAAACTTAAAAAGTTTCTTTTGAGACTTACTATAATCCCAATATTATGAATAATTTTATCCGGGTAGTAACAAATCAGCTCTTTCGGAACTTTCGATTAATTTTGTGTACTACCATAAATTTCACAACACCATTTTTATGGTGACCATCTCCTTAAAGGAGAAAATTATTATTATTGTCATGGTTAAAATTATTACATGCAAGACATATTTCTTGACAACCAATAACAAATTTGTGTTGCCACACAACAACATTTATTTTGATCATGGCCACAACCTTTATAGAAAAGATTTGTTTCTTTCTTTTGTCCTTCAATAGTTCATAATTTAACATACCACAATATTTGTGTAGTCTTTAAAGTATATGACTAAATGACCATTTATGTCAAAATATTTCTTTTCAATCTCTCAAACCTCCCGTAGAGGTGAGATGTGACACTTATCCAACAATACATGAACATGTTCTTATCCATAAGAATACAAGTCACATTTTCTTTAAGAAATTGACCATAACCATTTGAACATGCTCCATTAGTTTTTATTAGAAACTCATTGTCATGGTTTCGCATTTATCAAATTTATGTGACTCACCTCAACATCACTTTAAGAGGTCAAATGTACCAAATGTACTACCACTTTGTATTCCTTTATTTTGATGGAGGATTTACAAAACTTCTCAAATTGTGTTGCACCAACAACAATGTGGCCAATCACTTTTCATACCACATTAATAGATAAAAATTACCTTCATTTTGAAGGATCATCTTAAGAACCCATATTGTTCTGCCTTTTAATTACCATAAGGATGACCATTAACATTTTACCATGTCCATATTCATATATTAGATCACTTGTCATCTTTCAGACATATTATACATTGCTACCACATTCACATAAGAGAATTGAGCAAATCAATTGGGTGGATTTCATGACTTTTCACCAAAAGTTCATCATTTTGCCTTAGTCATCATCATATTATCACTATAGTGCATTAGGACTTAAATCCAATGTCTTATCCATATACAGAAGCCTTAGCCCATAAATCAATGGGACTTGAACCCAACATATTATTATCATGACGCATCGAGACTTTAACTCTATGTCTTACCCACTTGGTGCGATGAAACTTCAATTGATCGTCTTATGCTCAATCATTGTCTTAATAAACCAAAGCGTTACCAAAAAAAAATATCGAAACCCATAAATATAATCTGAATTTGACTTAAAACATAAGAAAAATGAACAAAATCAAATAATTAGAACAACATGTTGGAATCATGTAAAAGTCTCAAGTTAAAGTGAATTTTCCTTTTAACATTCCTTCTCAATATTGTTACGAAGATTTAATATAATTTACTAACCATTTTAAATAACCACAAAATAAACTCTGTTAGAACAAATAATATATTAATAACTCAACAAGTAAATGTTTAGATAAAGAAAAATAAAGAGGTACAAAAGTAACCAATAATGATAATCCAATCAATATGTATATGTCACATAACTCAATAACTTATATTTTAATAAAACGAAATCATAAAGAACAATTTCTTTACAAATTATTAACTTACAAAACTAATTTTACTTTTTAAATATATAAGTGATCAAATTAAAAGTTTGCTCAAAGTAAAAGCAACTTGCTGGACTCATATGATTTTGAGATGGTAACAAAACTAATGATGCATAATCAAAAGTAAAATATAAAATAGACTATATAGTAATTTACCTTTTTTTCGAGAGAAAAATAAACACAAATATTTTTACCTTCTTTATATTTACTTTGCTTCAATCCTTCAATAGTAGAACAATCGTGCTAATAACGTGTTGTATAAGTTAAGAACAAAAGAATAATATAAAGATGAAGACAAGAAGAATATAAGACAAGAGGAACAATATAAGATAACTTTCTTTCTTTCAACTGTTCACCAAATCTTCAAGTGTATACAATATGAACCCTTATGCCTCTATTTATAGGGTAACATAGAGGCATACAAAATGTTAGTCATAAACATGACATTAACATGAATATAATGGGGAGGTTATGGAAGTGAAATGTTACAAGAATAATGGTTATAAAGGTGGAGGTTATGGAGGTTATGGTTATCTTCATAATGGAGGAAAGTAATGGAGTAACTTCTTGATGTAGTGGACATCCACAATATATTATTTTATAACAAAATTGTATTAATAGTAATTAAAAAAATAATAGATTTAAAGGTTGTAATATTAACTCTTAAATAGATGTTTAGAGTAATTTTCTCAAAGTGAAATAGCTAATCTAAAAATATACTGTAACGACCCGAAAGCACCCCCTAGGCGTTACTGACGTATTTGACCTCGAAGAGGTCTTATACAAGCCTTTACCATTCGTCATAACATGTATCATAGAATAAAATCACAGAAAATTTAAAACTTTTACTTTGGAAATTCAACTTCACTTCATATATGAAAAACATAATCTAACTTCGTCACAATGTACCATCTAGACATAGAAGTATCGAAAATGGGACTTAGCCCTTACATCAATAAAAAGTCTTGAAATAGGAAAGTACAACAATGTCTTTCAACATAAGCAAAGAACTAAACATAGAAGCTAGATCATAGGGTCTTTTCCTTGGACTTGAGGACTCACCAACTTGGGGAAGCAACTCCAAGTGTCTTGAGAAGTAAGCTTGAATCCTCAACGGCCCGAACCTAAATGTTTGGGGAAAAGGGAGAAAATATAGGTTAGTACAACACATGTACTAAGTATGGCTACTATGCATAAAAACCATTGAAATATGCATAAAAGGACATTTAGTCAAAACATGCTTTTTACCAAATAAATCCAATATGCACACAAAGTAAGCATCATAGTCCAAACCAACACAATATCATCCCAACATGTAGACAACCCAAGCAACACTAGTGCAATGCAAAGAATAGAACCCCATAACCCTATTCAAAGCCAAGTATCACAATAAGTAACCTACTTCACGCATACATTCATAAGATCATATTTCATCATAACTTACCATATTCATAATGATCATACATAACATAGCTTCAACGGACATAAGTCATAATCAAGATAACACTACTACAACCATCTCTTAGGATCACACAAGTGTAATGTACAAGAGAAGCCACATACCCTCCTTTACACATGTAGAAAGCCTTAGTAAGAGTTCACACCTTTCATACCTTCATTTACTTTTACATTAGGGAAATATTGCAATAACCGACATAGACCATGAGAGCTACATGGAATTTGGTGTTCTACTCCTACACCGAAAAGAGAGGGTTAACACTTGCCTAAGGTGTAACCATTCGTACATAGCTATCTAGGTGGATCCACTAAGCTAGAGTCCTATGTGGGCACATAGTTAAGGGTCAAGGAGATTGCTTCTAGAAACCCTAACTTACTAAAAGTGGAGGTTTCCATCTAATGAGACAACACATACCGTGGGTAATCCGGACTTGCTAAACGTGAGGAAACCCATGTGGAGAGCCAGACTTACTAAACGTGAGAGACCCCCATCTCATTTGCATGCCCTTTCGGTGCTAAGCATCAAATTCCCTTTTGTAATCATCTTTAGTCATCACATAAGTTCACATTAGCCTTTACTAGACTCTTATGTAGACATCTTACCATAATAGCTCATATGTGTTCATAAGTGAGTAACAATCCTTTCATTTTAGAAACACTTAGCAAGTGAGTAAACCTTTCACTTTACATTACACTATAATCATGAGAACTACCTTTCAATCATATAGCAATCATACCATAGCATACATACATACTTCATAGCTAATTCAAGTGTAGAGGGTTAAGGATAAGGAAACTAGGTCATCAACACCACAACAACACATTAGGTATAGCATCATTACAATCTAAATAATTCACCTTTCATACTTGAGTTCAAAGAAGAACCAACCTTCATACCTTCTTGCCCTTCATGGGACATTCATACTTCAATTACCAGCCAATTCATAACCAATACATAATACAAGGTAATTCATGAAGTAATAACATAATCAACATCAATATAAGCAATTGACATATTCCCTTCATAGCCTTCAAGGCTTCATTCAAAGACTCAACCCTAATTTCATAGAAATTATACATAACCTAGGGTAGAATCATCATACAAACATGAATTACATAACATCATATTCAATTCATAGCCTTCAATCGATATCCAGCACAAACTAGGGTTAGAATTAGGAAAAGAATGAGAAACATGGGTCTCATGGGGAATTCTTCAAAAAACCACCAATACAACATAAATTCATCCATAATTGTTCATATAACATCAATCAAAGACAGTTTATAACATCAATTTCACTTTAGAAAGAAGACTCATGTTTTTGGATTGAAACTTAGAAATTGGAGATTTTGAAATTCATCTTGAAGGGGCCTCTTGGGGAAAGGAATCCCAAGAGTGATAAGCAACCATACCTTATTGACGAATTAACCACGAAAATCCGAGTTGAAACCTTGGAAAGTTGGTCTCCTTCTTGAAGCTCCAATCATCTTCAATAGAGTTCTTGAGGGGAGAGAGAGAGTAGAGAGAAAGAGGAACTTTAGGTTTTGATCTTTGGGGTTTTGTATTTGAGTGATAAAAGTGAGGTAAATTGACTTAAAAATCATTATATGCACGTCCCCTAAAGTACCCTAAATACCCCTCACTTAGGTGGACTCTTTAATGAAGTAAAAATTAATTTCTGAATTTTTGCATTTTCATCGCGGAGCAAGTCCGCGACGCAGAGCTGTTCCCTGAAGATATTTGGAATTAAATTTTGAGACAGTAGAGTCTGCGACACGACCGCGTCGCGAACTAAATTTTTTCTCCTTGGGGGAGTTAGTCTGCGACGCGGAGCTATTCCCTCCAAGTGCAATTTGCAATTTGCCTTGGCAGCTTGCTCGGCCAAGGTTTGGGTCCTCCTCGGGGTCCCTTAGGGTGGCCCCGGGGAGTCGTATTCAAACTTTTTGACCCTAAAAACATATATTTACCTAATTTAAACCTTTGTACAAGATTATACCATCATACGACACTCCCAAACCTACCCAAAACCTAAGGACACACTAGAACAGATTCTTCTCTAGTTTCCGGACGTCATGGTCGTTTCTTGACGTTTAGACTTTTACTCTTCCAAACCAAGTCAATTGAATTAATTTAGGTTTAGAAACATAAATTTTACTATTTTTAAGTCATTATTCATAAGGTGAGGCTCTAACTTAAGTCATAGAATTTCTGGGGTGTTACAATATCCCTCCTTAGGAACATTCGTCCCTGAATGTCACTTGGACTTCTTTCTAGGGAGACAATGATTCAAACTAGCAGTACAACAACCAGTCATATCAACAACATCATATCATCATGTCATATAGGAATTTAATCCACAACATCACTATGCTCAAAACTCTTTACTTCACATAAGTATAGGAGGAACTACCAACGTC
The DNA here is from genome assembly GCF_900185275.1 of Solanum verrucosum. Taxonomy (NCBI): domain Eukaryota; kingdom Viridiplantae; phylum Streptophyta; class Magnoliopsida; order Solanales; family Solanaceae; genus Solanum; species Solanum verrucosum. Next base: position 1,017,108 of record NW_026020333.1, read on the forward strand.
GAGTTTGCTCGATTACGAGTTTGTATGAGTGAGTTATGCCCTTTGGAAGTTGGGTAAACTTCAACTCGTACTCATGAACACTCAAAGAATCCTGCTTAAGTGTGAGGAACTCACGTACCTTGGCCTCTTTCAATTCTCGAGAAAAGTAACGCCCTAAGAAAGCTTCCTTAAAACAGGCCCAACTCGCATGTTGTGCATTCTCAGCTCTGCCCCCTTTCCACTGGTCGAACCAAGTTCTAGCAACATCTTTCAATTGATACATAGCTAGTTCAACTCGCTCAGTATCTGCCACATGCATCACATCAAAAATCTTCTTCAACTCCTCAATAAAGTTTTCTGGATCCTCAATAGTGCTCGAACCCATGAAACTCGGAGGATTCATCCCCAAGAACTCACGAACCCTTGAAGTGTCAGCTCCTTCATGTCGAGCTCTCCTTTGCTGACCAATCTAATTAGTTATAGCTTGACTCAGAATTCTAATTGCCTCTCTAAACTCGGCATTAGAAACTTCCCCTTATGGTTGCACTACTGGGGCATCAGGTAACTCTTGCTCCTCCACATAATGTCTAGGAAGACGCCCTCTGCCAACTCTTCGTGAAGGCATGATTATCTGAAAACACGTGCAAGCACGAATTAGAAAGAAACTTTTTAGAGATCAACTCTAATGCACGAGATGAGTGTGAAAGAAATGACAAATCTTCCTAAGTGTTGCAGCCTCCTAATTATAGATGTGGCGCGCTTCACACTGATAACTAGGACTCTACAAACACAGCTTCATAGACTCACTAGGACTCTTGAACTCTGTGCTCTGATATCAAGTTTGTCACGCCCCGTGCCTACACCCTGGGCGTGGCCGGCACCCGGAGACCATTGCTGGCCCCAAGTGAACCCTTGGCATGGCTTTCTTAAATCAGCGGAAACCTAACTCAACAGAATAACTCAATGCAATGCAAGGTCATAAAAACAACCTAACTGATAAAATCTGACCCAAAAAGGCAACTCGTATCTCAAAATAGGATATTTACACATATACATAGATGAGAGACTCAATGTTAACTGACTGACTGTCTATGAAGCCTCTAAACACTGAGATGGATGTTGGGACAGACCCCTCAACATCCTAATAAACCAAAACTAGGAACACAAAATAACAGAGTCCTCCGGAAGGCAATGAGGCTCACCACTGACTATGGAATGCTCAGCTGGATCAACGGCATGCTGGATGCTGATCCGGGGTGCCTGTGTCTATATCATAATAAGATGCAGGCCAACTGACATCAGTACATTGAATGTACGAGTATGCGAACTGGAAAGCTAAGCAACATAGGCTAGAAGGAAATCTGGAAGAAATTGAATAGCTTACCTGGCTCAACTCAACTCAACCTGACTGACTCATTTCAATATAAGGCAATTTAAAACAAGTGCAATATAAAGAAAAGCTATTTAAAATATGATATAAACTCTGTGTGTATACAAAGTTACAATAAGCCTGAGATGTATGTAGAGATACAATTGAATTGATGTATATAAAAATACAATAATTGCTATGGGAGTTTCTCTAACCGACAACCATCACATAAGATCTATAGTGATGATACAACGATCAACCTTACGCTGCCAGAGCATCCTATACCCGGCCAAAGGTATAGGACCTGAATTGCCTAATGGATCCACTAGTCTAATTTCAAAAGGATTCATCTAAAAAGTATGAACCTCTTCTACCCATGATGGCTACATGGTTCTATGGGGGCTGTGGGTTCTTTGAACGCTCCCCTAATTCGGTGCTCAATACTACTCCCAAAAATGTACTGGCTCTTATATTTTTAAAACGTGTTTCTTCCTGCTGATTTGAGATAATTACTCAAAAACTTAGCTCAAAGGCTATCTTGGAAATCTCAGTTTCCTCTCTTGCTTCATTTAGAAAGAAATTATTCTTTTTCTGGAAAACTAGCCCGAAGGCTCTTTTGAAATCTCAGTTTCCAATCTTGTTTAAATGTGAAAACATTTCTTTAAAACTTCTTTAGGAATACTTAGTTCCCTAATAACTTTTGAGAAATGAACTCAACTTTATACTCTTGTCTTAACTTGAAACTCTATACTCTTTACTTAACTTGAAACTCGAGCCTTAAAATGAAGTTAAAACATTCAATAAAGAATCTTGAACAACTTTAAAGACTTGCTTGGACTTACTTCTTAACTTCTAATATTGACTCTAACTTCACTTGACTTTGATCCTAACTTTCCTCGAATTGGAGTACGGATTCGAGGGTAATGATCTCATGTTTATGGATGAGTTCTTGACGTTTAGACGTACCTTGGAGTATGGAAAACAACTATAAAACATAGGTACATTACCAAGGAACATGTATGAAAAAGTGGGGAAAGAATGGGAAAGGTTAGCGTCCTTGGCGCTCTGAGAGGTGCGGAGCGCCAGCCCTCAAACTTCAGAGGGGCCTGCTGGGCTCTCTGCTAGGTGCGCCGCCCCAAGGGCTGGAATTCAGAGTCCCTTTTGGGGCGCGCTAACTGGTGCGACGCCCTAGCCCTTTTTCCCAAAAATTAGACTTTTCTCCTCAACTTCTCCAACTCTAAACCTTCTAAACTTCAAAGTTTCCAGCCCCAAACACTTAGAATCATAAAACCCCTCAACATACCATAGATTTCAACTCACAAACACAATCGGAAACATGTCCCAAATCAACAAGAAACTTCAACAACAGAACCACAACTTCAACAACACAACCAATCTTTTTTTCGAAATTAAAACGAGTTTGGCGTGTGGGGGAATGAACCAACCCAACACTATGATCTCACATACCTGAATAGGGATCAACCCCGACGAAAACCACGATGATCTCGACGAATCCTTGCTCCTTTTTCTCTTTCTCCTCTTCTTTCTCTCTTCTCTCAAAAAGCCCTAACTCTCACTTTTAAAAGGGAAAAACTGATTTAAAATCAGTCTAACACCTCAATATAACCAAAATAAAATGGCTAGGAAAAATACCAAAATACCCTTACAAATTCGGGCTAACTGCCTTGCCAACAACCCAACTTCCAAAGGGCATAACTCACTCATACAAACTCGTAATCGAGCAAACTAGACGTTGTTGGAAAGATAATTCCAAGGGATTTCCAAAAATAACTGTTGCTACACCTAAATCATCCTGATCTAGAAGTTATGACTATTCAAAGTTGATCAAAAACTCATTTTTTTCCATACTTGGCCAAATTTCCAGATTCTGAATTTTTCAAAAAAAAAAAAAAAAGACTATTTCCAATTTCAAGCTTTTTCATAGTTATTTGAAATTGCATGACATTACAGGTGTCTTGTTAAAGAAATGTCTTGTTGATTGCTTAATATATATGTTGATACTCATGAATATGGAGAAGGTAGTTCCTCCTATACTTATGTGAAGTAAAGAGTTTTGAGCATAGTGATGTTGTGGATTAAATTCCTATATGACATGATGATATGATGTTGTTGATATGACTGGTTGTTGTGCTGCTAGTTTGAATCATTGTCTCCCTAGAAAGAAGTCCAAGTGACATTCAGGGACGAATGTTCCTAAGGAGGGATATTGTAACACCCCAGAAATTCTATGACTCAAGTTAGAGCCTCACCTTATGAATAATGACTTAAAAATAGTAAAATTTATGTTTCTAAACCTAAATTAATTCAATTGACTTGGTTTGGAAGAGTAAAAGTCTAAACGTCAAGAAACGACCATGACGTCCGGAAACTAGAGAAGAATCTGTTCTAGTGTGTCCTTAGGTTTTGGGTAGGTTTGGGAGTGTCGTATGATGGTATAATCTTGTACAAAGGTTTAAATTAGGAAAATATATTTTTTTAGGGTCAAAAAGTTTGAATACGACTCCCCGGGGCCACCCTAAGGGACCCCGAGGAGGACCCAAACCTTGGCCGAGCAAGCTGCCAAGGCAAATTGCAAATTGCACTTGGAGGGAATAGCTCCGCGTCGCAGACTAACTCCCCCAAGGAGAAAAAAGTTAGTTCGCGACGCGGTCGTGTCGCAGACTCTACTGTCTCAAAATTTAATTCCAAATATCTTCAGGGAACAGCTCCGCGTCGCGGACTTGCTCCGCGATGAAAATGCAAAAATTCAGAAATTAATTTTTACTTCATTAAAGAGTCCACCTAAGTGAGGGGTATTTAGGGTACTTTAGGGGACGTGCATATAATGATTTTTAAGTCAATTTACCTCACTTTTATCACTCAAATACAAAACCCCAAAGATCAAAACCTAAAGTTCCTCTTTCTCTCTACTCTCTCTCTCCCCTCAAGAACTCTATTGAAGATGATTGGAGCTTCAAGAAGGAGACCAACTCTCCAAGGTTTCAACTCGGATTTTCGTGGTTAATTCGTCAATAAGGTATGGTTGCTTATCACTCTTGGGATTCCTTTCCCCAAGAGGCCCCTTCAAGATGAATTTCAAAATCTCCAATTTCTAAGTTTCAATCCAAAAACATGAGTCTTCTTTCTAAAGTGAAATTGATGTTATAAACTGTCTTTGATTGATGTTATATGAACAATTATGGATGAATTTATGTTGTATTGGTGGTTTTTTGAAGAATTCCCCATGAGACCCATGTTTCTCATTCTTTTCCTAATTCTAACCCTAGTTTGCGCTGGATATCGATTGAAGGCTATGAATTGAATATGATGTTATGTAATTCATGTTTGTATGATGATTCTACCCTAGGTTATGTATAATTTCTATGAAATTAGGGTTGAGTCTTTGAATGAAGCCTTGAAGGCTATGAAGGGAATATGTCAATTGCTTATATTGATGTTGATTATGTTATTACTTCATGAATTACCTTGTATTATGTATTGGTTATGAATTGGCTGGTAATTGAAGTATGAATGTCCCATGAAGGGCAAGAAGGTATGAAGGTTGGTTCTTCTTTGAACTCAAGTATGAAAGGTGAATTATTTAGATTGTAATGATGCTATACCTAATGTGTTGTTGTGGTGTTGATGACCTAGTTTCCTCATCCTTAACCCTCTACACTTGAATTAGCTATGAAGTATGTATGTATTCTATGGTATGATTGCTATATGATTGAAAGGTAGTTCTCATGATTATAGTGTAATGTAAAGTGAAAGGTTTACTCACTTGCTAAGTGTTTCTAAAATGAAAGGATTGTTACTCACTTATGAACACATATGAGCTATTATGGTAAGATGTCTACATAAGAGTCTAGTAAAGGCTAATGTGAACTTATGTGATGACTAAAGATGATTACAAAAGGGAATTTGATGCTTAGCACCGAAAGGGCATTCCAAAGACAGCTTTCAGAACCAGATACGGTCATTATGATTTTTTGGTCATGTCTTTTGGTTTGACCAATGCACCGGCAGCTTTCATGGACTTTATGAAGGAGCAAGGATTCGTCGAGATCGTCGTGGTTTTCGTCGGGGGTGATCCCTATTCAGGTATGTGAGATCATAGTGTTGGGTCGGTTCATTCCCCCAAACGGCAAACTCGTTTTAATTCCGAGAAAAAAATTGGTTGTGTTGTTGAAGTTGTGGTTCTGTTGTTGAAGTTTCTTGTTGATTTGGCACATGTTTCCGGTTGTGTTTGTGAGTTGAAATCTATTGTATGTTGAGGGGTTTTATGATTCTAAGTGTTTGGGGCTGGAAACTTTGAAGTTTAGAAGGTTTAGAGTTGGAGAAGTTGAGAAGAAAAGTCAAATTTTTGGGGAAAAGGGTTGGGGCGTCGCGCCAGCCAGCGCACCTGAAAAGGGACTCTGAAGTCCAATCCTTGGGGCGGTGCGCCTAGCAGGCCCCTCTGAAGTTTGAGGGCTGGCGCTCCGCGCCTCTCAGAGCGCCAAGGACGCCAACCTTTCCCATTCTTTCCCCACTTTTTCATACATGTTCCTTGGTAATGTACCTATGTTTTATAGTTGTTTTCCACACTCTAAGGTATGTCTAAACGTCAAGAACTCATCCATAAACATGAGATCATTACCCTCGAATCCGTACTCCAATGCGAGGAAAGTTAGGATCAAAGTCAAGTGAAGTTAGAGTCAATCTTAGAAGTTAAGAAGTAAGTCCAAGCAAGTCTTTAAAGTTGTTCAAGCGTCTTTATTGAATGTTTTAACTTCATTTTAAGGCTCGAGTTTCAAGTTAAGTAAAGAGTATAGAGTTTCAAGCTAAGCCAAGAGTATAAAGTTGAGTTCATCTCTCAAAAGTTATTAGGGAACTAAGTATTCCTAAAGAAGTTTTAAAGAAATGTTTTCACATTTAAACAAGATTGGAAACTGAGATTTCAAAAGAGCTTACGGGCTAGTTTTCCAAAAAAAGAATAATCGCTTTCTAAATGAAACAAGAGAGGAAACTGAGATTTCCAAGATAGCCTTTGAGCTAAGTTTTTGAGTAATTATCTCAAATCAGCAAGAAGAAACACGTTTTAAAAATATAACCATGTAGCCATCATGGGTAGAAGAGGTTCATACTTTTTCGATGAATCCTTTTCAAATTAGACTAGTGGATCTATTAGGCAGTTCAGGTCTTATACCTTTGGCCGGGTATAGGATGCTCTGGCAGCGTGAGGTTGATCGTTGTATCATCACTATAGCTCTTATGTGATGGTTGTCGATAGAGAAACTCCCATAGCAATTATTGTATTTTTATATACATCAGTTCAATTGTATTTCTACATACATCTCAGGCTTATTGTATCTTTGTATACACACAGAGTTTATATCATATTTTAAATATCTTTTATTTATATTGCACTTATTTTAAATTGCCTTATATTGAAATGAGTCAGTCAGGTTGAGTTGAGTTGAGCCAGGTAAGCTATTCAATTTCTTCCTGATTTCCTTCTAGCCTATGTTGCTTAGCTTTCCAGTTCGCATACTCGTACATTCAATGTATTGATGTCAGTTGGCCTGCATCTTATTATGATATAGACACAGGCACCCCGGATCAGCATCCAGCATGCCGTTGATCCAGCTGAGCATTCCATAGTCAGTGGTGAGCGTCATTGCCTTCCGGAGGACTCTGTTATTTTGTGTTCCTAGTTTTGTTTTATTAGGATGTTGCGGGGTCTATCCCAACATCCATCTCAGTGTTATAGAGGCTTCATAGACAGTCAGTTAGTTAGTATTGAGTCTCTCATTTATGTATATGTGTAAATATCCTATTTGACACGAGTTGCCCTTTTGGGTCAGATTTTATCAGTTAGGTTGTTTTTATGACCTTGCATTGCATTGAGTTATTCTGTTGAGTTAGGTTTCCGCTGAGTTAAGAAAGCCAGGCCAAGGGTTCGCTTGGGGCCAGCAATGGTCTCCGTGTGCCGGCCACACCCAGGGTGTAGGCTCGGAGCGTGACAACAACATCAAGTATGCTCATTACAACTCTCATGAAGACAACATCACACAACATCTATGGGTGCAATTTCAACCATGAGAAACAAAATTCATGAAAACTCAAAATACAACTTAAGCATGAATTTTTACAAAAATATGCACATACAAGGAAATCATGTCATAATCATCAACACACATGATTTTCAATTTATACCAAATTAAGAGAGACTGCTAACCTCAACTTTGGCTAGAAGTAGGAGGAAAAAGATGAGGGTAGCGGGACTTCATGTCGGCCTTGGCCTCCCATGTTGCACCCTCAACTAGGTGGTTTCTCCATAGGACTTTTACGGAGGCCACCTCTTTATTCCTCAACTTCTTAACTTGACGATCTAAGATTTTGACTGAAACCTCTTCATAAGAAAGGTTCTTATTCACCCCTAAACCTTCTAGAGGGAGCATTGACACCGGGTCACTATACACTTCTTTAACATAGAAATATGGAACACCGGGTGAACCGGGGCCAATTCGATGTCTAATTTCAACTCATAAGCGACCTTTTCGACACGCTTCAAGATCTCATAAAGCCCAACATACCGGGGGCAAAGCTTCCCCTTCTTACCCAACCCATCACACTTTTCATGGGTGAGATCTTCAAGTAGACCCAATCACCTACTTTAAATTCAAGATCCCTCTTTCTATTATCGGTATAAGACTTTTGCCGACTATGAGCCATTTTCAACCTATCCCTTATAAGTTGAACTTTTTCCGTAGCCTCATAGACTACCTCGGGACCAAGAAGATCAAATTCACCTACTTCGAAACACCCAACCGTAGATCGACACCTTCTACCATAAAGTGCTTCAAAGGGTGCCATAGCAATACTCGAGTGGTAGCTATTGTTGTAGGAAAATTCTATCAAAGGTAGGTGGTCATCCCAATTACCTTTGAAGTCAATGACACACGCTCTCAACATGTCCTCTAGGGTTTGGATGTTGCGTTCCGCTTGACCATCCGTTTGAGGGTGAAATGCGGTACTAAGTTTCACTAGAGTACCAAGCACACTTTGGAAAGACCTCCAAAAATGGGAAGTAAATTGGGCACCTCTATCCGAAATTATCGACAACGGGGCCCCATGCAACTTCACAATCTCCTTAATGTACAACTTAGCATAATCTTCTGCTGAATAAGAAACCTTGACGGGAAGGAAATGGGCTTGTCAATCTATCCACAATGACCCAAATGGAGTCATGTTGCCTATGTGTTCGAGGCGAACCTACTACGAAGTCCATATTGACCTCTTCCCATTTCCAAGTGGGTGTATCAATATCTTGAGTTAGACCTCCCGGTCCTTGGTGTTCAGCTTTGAATCGTTGGCAATTTGAGCACCTAGCTACAAAATTTTCTATGTCTCTTTTCATTCCGCTCCACCAATAAATCTCACGTAAGTCACGATACATTTTTTTGGATCACAGATGGATGGAGTATCAGGACCCATGGGCCTCCTCTAAGATTGTCTCTCTTAGGCTATCCACATCCGGCACACATAACCGCCCTTGGTGCCTAAGCACCCCATCTTCTTCTTGAGAGAAGGTTTCTATTGCTTTGTTGAGAACCAACTCTTTTAGTTCCATCAAAATAGGGTCAAGATGATGCTTAGACTTCACGTCAACAACAATCGATGACTCAGAATTATGACGGACCATGACACCTCCTTTTGGGGAATCTTCAAGTCGGACACCCAACTAGGCTAGCCTATGTACATCATGGGCTAACTCCATTTTCTCTTCTTCCACATGTGACACACTACCCATAGATACACGACTCAAAGCATCCGCAACCACATTTGCTTTTTCGAGGTGGTAAAGGACACTCATATCATAATATTTCAAGAGTTCCAACCACCTCCTTTGTCGGAGATTCAATTTTTTTTGGCTAAAAACATATTGAAGACTCTTGTGGTCGGTAAACTAATCCACATGTACCCCATAAAGATACTGTCTCCAAATCTTTAAAGCAAAGACTACGGCCGCTAGCTCAAGGTCATGAGTTGGATAATTCTTCTCATGTACCTTGAGTTGTCTCAAGGCATAAGCTATAACATTACCATGATGCATGAGGACACAACCCAAACCTACTTGAGAAGCGTCACAATATACTACAAACCCTTCGGTGCCCTCCGATAAGGTCAAAACCGGAGCGAAGGTGAGCTTATCTTTCAACAATTGGAAGCTCTTTTCACAAGATTCTGACCATTCAAACTTGGACTTCTTTTGAGTTAAGGCCATTAATAGAGATGAAATAGATGAAAATCCCTCAACAAACCCCCGATAGTAACCGGCTAAACCCAAAAAGCTTTGGATGTCAGAAGGACTCAAAGGTCTAAGCCAACTTTTGACCGCATCGGTTTTCTTTGGATCAACTTCTATACCCTCACTAGAAACAATGTGGCCAAGGAAAGCAACTTATCTTAGCCAAACTCACACTTGCTAAACTTAGCATAGAGTTGGTGATCTTTGAGGACTTGCAATACTATCCTCAAATGATTCATGTGATCATCCTCACTTTTAGAGCATATCAAGATGTCATCAATAAAGACAATAACAAATGAGTCTATATAATTTCTAAACACACGATTCATAAGGTCCATGAAAACCATCGGGGAATTTGTAAGACCAAAGGACATCACTAAGAACTCAAAATGACCATATCTTGTTCGGAAGGCTATTTTCGGAACATCAACACCTCTCACCCTAAGTTGATGATAACCCGACCTCAAATCAATTTTTGAAAAGTAACTCACTCCTTGAAGTTGATCAAATAAGTCATCAATCCTAGGGAGTGGATACTTGTTCTTAATGGTCACCTTATTTAATTGTAGGTAATCAATACACATACGAAGAGATCTATCCTTCTTCTTCACAAATAACACTGGTGCACCCCAAAGAGATATGCTAGGTTGGATGAAACCCTATTCCAACAAATCTTTGAGTTGAGATTTTAATTCCTTCAACTCCGTCGGGGCCATCCGGGAAGGAAGGATTGAAATGGGTTGTGTATCCGATAATAAATCTATGCCAAAATCTATTTCCCGTTCGGGAGGAATCCCGGGTAAGTCATCAGGAAAGACTTCTGGAAAATCCTTCACTACGGGGACCGACTCCAAAGGAGGAATCTCGGACTCAAGATCCTTGACCCTCACAATATGATAGATACAACCCTTAGAAATCAACTTACAAGCTTTTAGAAATGAAATGATCCTTCCCCTAGGAAAGGAATTTCCTCCATTCCATTCTAAAATGGATTCATTAGGAAATTGAAACTTCACAATTCGGGTCCTACAATCTATGGACGCAAAACAAGCAAAAAGTCAATTCATCCCCAATATAACATCAAAGTCTAACATATCAAGTTCCACCAAATCAACCAAAGTTACTCTATTGGGAAATGATATGGGACAACCCCTATAAACTCTTTTAGCAACTATGGAATCACCCACCGGGGTAGAAACCGAAAAGGGTTCATCTAGGACATCGGGAAGCATATCAAACTTTATAGCCACTAAAAGGGTTACAAAAGACAAAGTGGCACCGGGATCCAACAATGCATAAACATAAATTGAAAATACTTGTAGCATACCGGTCACAACATCCGGAGAGCTCTCTTGATCACCTCGAGATTGGAGAGAATATAAGTGGTTCTTCTTAGGAGCATCGGGATTTGGGCCACTTGCTTGTGCTTGAGCATTTTCCCTTCCTTGAGCCTTTAGCATAGGGCAGTCCCTTCTCATATGGCCACTCTTACCAAAACCATAGCAATTACCCGGGCCAACTAGGCACTTGCCTTCATGTTTTCGACCACACTTTGTACAAATAGGCTTCTCCACATAAGGACCACCACCTCTTGCTTCTTGAGGCTTGGGGGTAGACACTTTACCTTTGTTGACCCTTGGAGTGTTAGGAGGACCTTGGTTGGAAAACCTCTTTTTGAACTTTGGCTTATCTTGGATTTCAAACCTAACCTTAGAAGAATTTCCATCATCGGCCCTTGACCTCTTCAATTCTCTACCAACTTGCTTAAGTTTTTGCTCCTCAATTTGTTCGACATGAACCATAAGATGAGAAATGTCCTTGCTTGGGATTAGCATAGCCGACCTACATTCATTCACCACAAGATTGGATACCCCCATAACAAATTTATTCATTGTAGCTCTAGAGTCCGACACCAAAGTAGGAGCATGCTTGGACAATTGAGTGAACTTGAGGTCATACTCTTTCACACTCATACCCCTTGACGGAGGTTGATGAATTCTTGCATTTTTCTCTCCCTTAGTTCCAAGGGGAAAAACCTATCAAGAAAAGCCATCATGAATGTAGCCCAACTTATCGGACCCTCTCTAATAGGTCTCCCCTCGTTCCATTGTTCATACCACACTTGTGCCATATCTTTGAGTTGATAGGTGGCTAACTCTGCCTTTTATTGAGAAGTCACACACATAGCCTCTAGAACCTTAAACACTTCATCAATGAACCCTTGTGGATCTTCTTCCACCTTGGAGCCAAGGAAAGTAGGGGGATTCATCTCTATGAAATCCCTTATCCTAGAAGCAGTAGTGCTAGCATTGGGGTTAACTTGCACCCTAGCATCCCTAGCAACTTGAGTGGCCAACACTTGAGTCAAATTATGAATAGCCGACCTTATCTCAACGTTAGACATAACCCCTTCTTCAATAGGAACTTGAGGGTTTTGAGGAGCTTGAGGGGGAACCACCTCATTCACATTCTCATCACCGACCCTCCTTGCATTGATCCTTCTTATATTCATTGCCTATAAGCACAAGAGAAGGATTAGAATAAAAAGATGAAATAGGGTTAAGACTCTTAGACACGACTATGGAACAACAAAAGAGTGAAAGTTCCTAAGCATCTCGTAGCCTCTCATTCATAAGTGTGGCGCGCTTCACACCCATTAACAAGACTCTACTCGACATGGTATCTTGTGACATAAATCCTACATTATTCTCAACCTTATGCTTTGATACCAGGTTTGTAACGACCCGAGAGCACCCCCTAGTCGTTACCGGCGTATTCGACCTCGAAGAGGTCTTATACAAGCCCTTAACATTCGTCATAACATGTATCATAGAATAAAATCACAAAAAATTTTAAACTTTTCCTTTGGAAGTTCAACTTCACTTCATATATGAAAAACAAAATCTAACTTCGTCACAATGTACCATCTAGACATAGAAGTTTCGAAAATGGGACTTAGCCCTTACATCAATAAGAAGTCTGGAAATAGGAAAGTTAAACAATGTCTTTTAATATAAGAAAAGAAGTAAACATAGAAGCTAGATCATAGGGTCTTGTCCTCGGACTTGAGGACTCACCAACTTGGGGAAGCAACTCCAAGTGTCTTGAGAAGTAAGCTTGAATCCTCAAAGGCCCGAACCTAAATGTTTGGGGAAAAGGGAGAAAATATAGGTTAGTACAACACACGTATTAAGTATGGCTACTATGCATAAAAACCAAACATGCATAAAAGGACATTTAGTCAAAACATGTTTTTTACCAAGTAAATCCAATATGCACACAAAGTAACCATCATAGTCCAAACCAACATAATATCATCCCAACATGTAGACAACCCAAGCAATACTAGTGCAATGCAAAGAATAGAACCCCATAACCCTATTCAAAGCCAAGTATCACATTAAGCAACCTACTTCATGCATACATTCATAAGATCATATTTCATCATAACTTACCATATTCATAATGATCATACATAACATAGCTTCAACATACATAAGTCATAATCATCATAATCATAAGAGAACACTACTACAACCATCTCTTAGGATCCCATAAGTGCAATGTGCAAGAGAAGTCCCATACCCTTCTTTACACTATGTAGAAACCCTTAAGAAAGGCTTGGTAAGAGTTCACACCTTTCATACCTTCATTTACTTTTACATTAGGGAAATATTGCAATAACCGACATAGACCATGAGAGCTACATGGAATCCGGTGTTCTACTCCCACACCAAAAAGAGAGGGTTAACACTTGCCTAAGGTGTAACCATTCGTACATAAGTATCTAGGTGGATCCACTAAACTAGAGTCCTATGTGGGCACATAGTTAAGGGTCAAGGAGATTGCTTCTAGAAACCCTAACTTACTAAACGTGGGAGTTTCCATCTCATGAGACAACACATACCGTGGGTAATCTAGACTTGCTAAACGTGAGGAAAACCATCTGGGGATCCGGACTTACTAAACGTGAGACCCCCATCTCATTTACATGCCCTTTCGGTGCTAAGCATCAAATTCCCTTTTGTAATCATCTTTAGTCATCACATAAGTTCACATTAGCCTTTACTAGACTCTTATGTAGACATCTTACCATAATGATATACCGTGAGTTTACGGTATTTCTAAAACATTTCACTTACAAGTTGTGTGTGTATAGGACCTTTTTGTATTGGTTTTTATGTGTTTTTATTGTATTTTGCAGGAGAGATGTTCAGGCGCGGAAGTATAGAGACAGCTAAAAGAAATGCAGAAAAAGGGCATTCACGGAGGTGATCTACGGATCGTACTGATTGAGCCATAGAATGATACTGCGAGGGTTCCAGTACCTGATTTTTCAAGATTCTAAGTGTGGAGCTACGGCGGAAATTGACGGACCGTAGATCGATCTACGGTCCGTACTGTAAGTCCGTCGTTTGCTTCAAAGAAGCTGATTTTTGGAAGCTAAAATATTTTCTAAGTCCTGGCTGACGAAAGGGACTTACGGACCGTAGATCCATCAACGGTCCGTAAGTCAGTCTCGTGGAATAAAGACGCGTGCCTGAACAAACTTTCCTTAATTTGTTTCCCTTTTAATTTAGGATTTGTTTTCTATAAATAGGGCATGTAAACCTCGTTTTTGGGGGTTAGACATTATTATTCTAGTTTTACTTTGTGGTTTTGGAGATTAATTTGCAACTCTAGCAATTATTGATTTCCTAAGTGTGTTTTGAAGATTTTGGTTTTGCAATTCAAGTTGAATTTCTGGGTTTATTATTCTCTTAACATAAGTTCATGATTTCTTTATCTAAAACTATGAATTGTGTTCTTGCTAATACGGGTAACTAAATCCACAACTAGGGTTGTGGGAACCATGAGCGATTAACAAAGTATGAATAGTACATAAGCAATTCTTGAATAGTGTTGTGCATGCATTGATAATTCTTTCGTTTAGAAGTCTTTTTAACGAGTGCACGCGTTAGAACTCGCCTTGTTGCTACTTGCCGGACCAAGGAGGTAATCAACAAGAAAAGAATTATCAACATAGACTTAGTGTGATACTATCTAATAGGCTAGTGACAATTGGTGCGAAGTAATAACTAAGCCAAACATCTATTATGATGTCTAATATGAGGTAAAGGTAAGGATTAGTAAATTATACACACGTAGCCGGACCAAGGTGCGGGTTGAAATTCTCTAGATGCCGGACCAAGGATTTAGAGATACCTAACTTATCACTTTGCATGTAATACACTAGGAAAGGATTGTTGCTACTAGGATTATTGCGTTATGAGCTTATGGGGAACACGTATACCCTAGTTATTTCTCTTATCTTGATAACAACCAAAGTTGAGTTTTGATTACTGATTACTTATTAAATTCTTACTATTTGTTTCACACAAACAAACCCCCTTTTAATTACCTATTTCTAGAAGTAATTTGACTAATTGACTATAATTGTTGGTTAAAGTAAAGTCTAAACCATTTTCCTTGTGGGATCGACCCCAACCTACAAGTTGGGTTCTTTACTTGATAACTATCGCTTATACTTCTGTGGGGAGGTGTAATTTGAGCGTATCAAATTTTGGCGCCGCTGCCTGGGAATTTGGCTTTT
>NW_026020334.1:0-44228 GCF_900185275.1 Solanum verrucosum
TATCCCTAAGTGACATCATCTTCGAGGGAGGGAAAAATCGCACTTGAAATGTGGTTACCAACTCCTCCCAAGAAGTGATGGATTCACGTGGTAGCTCGGCTAGCCACTTGCACGCTTCTCCCATCAACGAGAAAGGGAATAGCCTCAACCAGACCGACTCCTGGGAGATGTTTTTGAACGAGAATGGCCCGCACACATCTACATGTTTCAAAGATGCTCGTGAGGATCCTCATGAGCCAGTCTGCTGAAAAGTCCCTTTAGTTGCATGAGTTGAAACATGGTGCTCGTTATGTGGAACATTGCGTTACCCTCGGCTGGAGGTAAACAGATGGCTCCAACACCTCCCATGAGATGGGGGCCATTGATGTTGGGCTCTTGTACATTGTTGAAATTTCTGATGTTGTCATGGTGACCTACCTGGCTACCGTTGCTACCATTGACACTCATGCTTTTCGAAATATTCACAGAGCAAACAAAACAAAACAAAAAATTCGGCAAGTAGATTACAACTAAGAAGAACAAAAATTCTACTAATCTAAGAATTCCCAAATAACACCACTCTCCGGCAGCGGTGCCATTTTGATGTTTGTGTAATCAAGACACAACTTCCGATGCAAGTGTCTCCAATCGTACAATAGTTTAGTAACCCAACCAAAGTTTGGGATCGTTCCTAAGAGACTGGTTTTGAGAATTAATAGAAAAATATAATTTAGTTCTATCTAGTCGTAGCTAAAGGCATTAACGATTAAAAAAATTGTAAATTAAAAAGGGACACAAGAGTGTCAATTAACAATGGGGTTTTGTCACTAGTAAGTAAAAACAACAAAATAAACAAGGATTTCTGAGTAATGAGAGGGGATCCTTGGGATGTGATGGGAATACGGGTTAAGCTAGATTATTGGGTACATGCTTCCAAGAGAAGATTCGTAGAATAATTGTGACTAGGCTAAACTTCATAGAATAATTATAACACCCACTTGCCGCATGAAGACCAGCCTACGCCTTCACCCACTCACTCTCTCGACCTGAGTGCGTGAGAATGAGACTAGGATTCACTCTTTCGGGCTGAACCTCATGTCGACACATTACTACCGGTCATCAATTAAGTAGTTTTAGTTTTACCACCTCTCTGTCGAGCAAGCCAAAAATAATAAATAAACTTGTATTTGCAACTGCAAATTCATTAACTTCATCCACAACTACTAAACGAAATCACAATTAAACTACGATTAAACTATCAGCAAGAAAGACCCAACAATTATCTTAACCCATATTCGCTAAATCAAACCCCAAGAATTGGGTTTTTTAGCCACACATGTATAAGAGAGAAATTTATACCAAATTGAACTCGCATTCAATTGGGTATGAAGATTTAAGTCTTGATACAGGACAAAATTAAAGAATCTCAGAGACCCAAATCCAAATCTTGAAGATGAAACCCTTTGGAACTTCAAGTCTTCAAAACCCTCTTAAACTTAGATCAAATATATCAAAAAGTACTATTCTATATGAAAATTATAATAATTTTTCGACTCTTAAAACTACAACTCTAACTAGTATTTATAGTTTTGATAGATTTGTGCTGCAGCGGATCATTCGGTGGCATCGTTAGTTGGAATCGTCGACCAACTCGACGATTCGCCATTTGGTGTAGTTCATCACCGGCTTGCACCAACCTTCAGCATCGTCGTGCTCTGGGTCATTGGGCGACATGGTACTGCTTCGCGGAACTTCTCGGTGATGCGCCGACTGCTCCCTTTTTCCACCGACTTGAATCTTTTCTTCATGGCTCAACACACTGGAACAAAAGGCGAAGTAAGACGCTTTGGCGACTCGCCAAGTTGACCTGGTGATCCTTAGGCCTTCATTTCTTCGTTTTTTTCAGCCTTTTCGTTCCTTTTTGTGACATAGTGTCCATGCTTTCATTCAAATTTCAAATACCTAAAACTTAAGGGTTTTTATCAGATATTGAGATAAAATAAGCATTTGAGGACACTATTTCTATTAAAATATAGCCCTAAATTAGTCCAGTTTGTGGACTCATCAATGATATAGAGGGGCACCCCATGCAACCTCACTATCTCTTTCACATAAACTTAAGCCAATTGTTCAGCATTATAATCTATTCTTACCGGAATAAAATGGGATGACTTAGTCAATCTATCAACCACTACCCAAATAGAATCAAACTTCCCCAATGTCTTAGGAAGACCAACCACAAAATCCATGGCTATCATTTCCCACTTCAATTCCGGAATTGGCATTCTTTGAAGCAAACTTGCAAGCCTTTGGTGTTCATATTTTACTTGTTGGCAATTTTGACACAGCCACAAACTCCACTATATCCTTCGTCGTGCCCGGCCACCAATAAATTTGCTTCAAATCTTGATACATCTTTGTCACACCCGAATCAATAGAATATCTCAAACCATGAGATTCTGCCAAAAAGTTCTGAATCAAGTCATCAACTCGAGGAACACAAATTCTTCCTTAAAACTGAGCACACCTTCTGCATCAAGAGTGGTCTCTTGTGCCTTACCAATTACAGTCTTTTTTCTCAACTCAAATTTCCATCTTCAGCTTGTTTGGGCTTGATCTCATCAATGAATGTGGCCCTCACTTCAATGCTAGATAACACCCCACCTCTTTCTGAGATGCCCTACTGCATGAACTTTGACTCTAACGTCTGAATTTCCTTATCCAGAGGTCGCTTGGATACACTCAAGTAAGCTAAACTACCCCTACTTACCGCCTTTCGACTCAAAGCGTCTACCACCACATTAGCCTTTCCCGGATGATATTGAATGGTCACTTCATAATCCTTAAGTAACTCCATCCACCTTCTCTATCTCAAATTCAGATCCTTTTGAGTGAACACATGCTGCAAACTACGATGATCAGTAAACACTTCACACTTAACACCATAGAGGTAATGCTGCCAGATCTAAAGAGCAAACACTACCGCATCCAACTCCAAGTCATGTGTTTGATAATTCCTCTCATGCACATTCAATTGACGCGAGGCATAACCTATAACATTTTTATCCTGCATCAACACAGCACCCAAACCAGAATGTGAAGCATCACAATAAACAATAAAATCTTTACCTTCAACCGGTAATGCTAGAATAGGCGCGGTTGTCAAGAGAGTCCTGGGGTTTTGGAAGCTCTCCTCACGTTTTTCAGTCCATTCAAATTGTATCTCCTTTTTGTCAAATTAGTCAAGTGAGTGCCAATAGAATCAAGGTTCTTCACAAATCGACGGTAGTAGCTAGCGAGCCCAACAAAACACCTAACTTCTGTCACAGAGCTAGGCCAAACCCAATCCTTAAACGCCTCAATCTATTGAGGATCTACCATTACCCCTTATTTTGAGACTACATATCCCAAAAATGCAACCGAAGTCAACCAAAATTCACACTTAGAGAATTTAGCATACAACCTTTGTTTCCCAAGAACACCCAAAACAATGCGAAGATGGCCGGCATGTTGTTCCTCGCTTTTAGAATAGACCAAAATATCATCAATAAAGACTATGCCGAAAGAATCAAGAAATGGCTTGAACACCCCATTCATTAAACTCATAAAAGTTGCAGGCGCATTAGTCAAGCCAAAGGACATAACTAGAAACTCGTAGTGCCCATAGCGGGTTCTAAACGCCGTCTTGGGCACATCCTCAGGCCTAATTTTCAACTGATGGTAGCCAGATCTTAGATCAATCTTGGAGAAAACTAATGCACCTTGTGATTCGTCAAAAAGATCATCTATTCGAGGCAAATGATACTTGTTTCGAATAGTGACCCTACTCAATTGCCGGTAATCTATACACATTCTCATACTACCATCATTTTTCTTAACAAACAAAATTGGAGCACCCTGTGGGGAAGCACTAGGACGAATAAATCCCTTATCAAGAAGCTCTTGGATTTGAGCCTTAAGCTCTCTTAATTCCGCCGGAGCCATGTGATATGGAGGGATAGAAATGGGACGAGTACCGGGTTCTAAATCAATGCAGAAGTGTATATCTCTATCTGGAGGCATACCAGGCAAGTCATTAGGAAACACTTCTCTAAATTATGACAACACATGAATAGACTCAATGGATGGAGTCTCAATCTTAACATCCATAATATGAGCTAAATAAGCGAAAAAACCCTACCCTATCAATTTTCTTGCCCGAATGGAGGATATGATCTTAGCTTGCTTAGGCTTCTACACCCCTTCCTACTCTAATTTTCCCTTCCTGGAATTTCTAGAGTTACAAACTTTGTATTACAATTAAACACATCATAATAGGGGGACAACCAATCATGCCTAAGATTAAATGAAAACCAGTCATATCCAAAATCACCAAATTACCCCAAGTCTGAAAACCCATAAACAAAATAGGACAAGAACGATAGACATGGTTGCTTATGACTGACTCTCTAACTGGGATGGAAACATGAATAGCGACATCAAGTATATCACAAATCTTGGCAAATTCTTAGGCAAGTCAAATGGATACATAGGAATAAGTACAACCCAAATCAAAATATACATAAGCCATTCAATCACAGACAAAAATAGTAGTTGTGAGCACCGCGTCAAACGTCTCTGCCTCATTCTTGCCCGGAAAGGCATAACACTAAGTCTTATCATCTTGGCAAGCCACTTTCCTGCCTTGTTGCACATTACCCCTGCCTGCATTACCATTTCAACTACTTCCACGACCTCACTGATTACCTCCTCACCCACCTTGTGGACGCCCTCGACCATTATTACCATTCCCCGTGGGTACCACTGTTGCGCAAAATCTAACACATGTGGGTGGGTACAATCTCTCCTCATATGCCCAGGTTCACCACAATTGTAACATGTACGATCAAAAGATGGCCTGTTGCCCGCTGAAGGTACAACTCCCTGGTTATCCGGAATCAAATTATGAGGTGGAGTTCCTGAGTAATTATCTATACAGGTGAGCATAGCGGACTGAATTGGCTTGGTTGCAAGAGTTGGCCTTTCGGACCCCTGTAGTAGGAACTTTGAAAGTTACCCGAGTTCTTCGCCCTTTTTGCCAATGCGTTAGCCTGACCGTCTCGCCTCACCCCCT
The DNA here is from genome assembly GCF_900185275.1 of Solanum verrucosum. Taxonomy (NCBI): domain Eukaryota; kingdom Viridiplantae; phylum Streptophyta; class Magnoliopsida; order Solanales; family Solanaceae; genus Solanum; species Solanum verrucosum. The sequence goes on from NW_026020334.1 coordinate 5,093, forward strand.
CCACTTTCTTAACATAGTTTGTCACCTCATTAAAGCTCCTCCCTGCAGAGGTCATATGAACAGATAAAACCTGCAACTCAGAATTTAGTCCTCTAATAAATAAACGGATTCTCTCCTCCTCAGTAGTCACCAATTGAGTAGCATATCTAGAAAAAGCATGAAACTTGGCCTCATAAGCATCCACAGACATACCACCTTGCTCCAAAGCCATGAATTCATCCTTCTTGTAATCCCTCAAAGTCCTAGGCACATACTTCTCTAGAAACAGAGCATGAAATTAGGTCCAAGTAAGTGGAGGTAAAGTTGAAGATATACATTCCATATAAGGTCTCAACCACTGCTTTGCCTCACCTTGAAGTTGAAAGGAGATAAACTCAACCCCATGTTTATGGACAATTTCCAACTTATGAATCCTCTCATAGCAATCTAAGATAAACTCATAAGCCTCACTCTCAAAACCAAGAAACACATGAGGCTTTAGCTTCAAAAACTTAGTCAACATTTCATGTTCATTACTAGTCATAACAGAACCCAACAAAGGATGGAAAAAAGCATCATTACCTCCCGTTCCACCCGTCTTGGGCGCAGTAATAGCAACAGGAGGATTAGCGGGAGCTTGCGTTGCTTGAAAAGAAGGAAGCACTCCAGGACCAACCAACCCTTTCAAGAATGACATGATATGTCGAGCTAACACTAGGTCTATGGGAGGAACATCAGTAGTCTCAACCTACACTTCTTCCTCTTGTCCCACCTCCTCAACGATTTCAACCTCAATATCCTCTTCAATCTCTTCGTGATGTACGGGAGAGGCCTCATTTTAGGGAACTTTTCGACCGGTAACCCATCTCTAGCAAGCGCAACTCTTTCACGGCCTCTACCCCTATCTCTTTCTCTACCCTACCTCGACCACGACCTCTCGCTATAGATTTCTCAGCTGGAGCATTTACTGGAGCTACGGGCCTGACGCCGTTGAATCTTGTATTAACCATCTGAGGACAGAAGAGTGAAAGAAGTTAAATAACAATTGAATCGCCAGATACCAATTGGAATCAAGTCATAGCATGAAAGGAGACAAGAGAAAATAGAGAAATTTCCTAAAGTCATATAGTCTCTCGATGAAATGTAAAGGCGTCCCCGTACCATTCCGCAAGACTCTACTAGACTCGTTTTTGTACATCGAGATCAACAAACCTAGGGTCTGATACAAACTTTGTCACGACCCAGACCATCATGATTGGCACCCACAGTAACCCTCCAGTGGGAGAACCATTTATACTAATTAGCTAACCAACTTAATAAAAAATACTAAGGCATTTAAAGATACTAAAGCAGGAAAATAGCTAAAAACTGAAATAGAGTTCCCATAAATTCCAAACAAAAGTCTAACAATATACTAACATTGCGGAAGTAATGCCTAGAACCTGAAAGTCAATGTACCAAAACATCTAAAGTTCAACAAGTCTAAACAGGAAGGGATACAACCACAAACTAATGTTCCAATAACTAACTAGAAAGTCTTAGTCTGAAATGGTGGACATAGAAGAAAGAGAACCTATGGAGGCTCGGAAGAATTGGCTCACCCTTGAATTCAAACGATCACTGATCTTCTAAGTGAGGTCTGTGAAAAGTCGCTTGAAGATGCCCTGTACTCAGCAAATAAAGAGAAAGTGCAGTATCAGTACACAACCACAGTGTACTGGTAGGATCACACGGCTATCCCACTAAGTGCAACATAAGTAAGTCAATACAACAATATAATCACATGCATATATCGAACACTTACAATATTATCAACATTTACGAACAACGAATAGCTACACATATTTCAAGATACAAAATTTTGACAAGTCATTAGTCCTCACATGGAACCCAAACCCAAACAGTTAGCATACCGGAACGTGGTACCCGATCCAATGTTTATGCCGAAATGTGGCAATCGAACCCATAATTATGCCAGAACATGGCAACCGATCCAAGTTAGTATGTCGGTACGCAACACTCGATCAATTCAATAAGCCACAATCATAATCAGAAGGTAAATTCTCATAATCATACAATCAAGTCATGATTAATGGCATTCATCAATCATATATTCTCACTTACAACAAGTGTAATCAATAATGCAACATCCACATACATACATGTATCATAATGAAGCAAGACAAACATATATCACACAATCATAGAATCACAACCATCACTTATCTCGAAACAAACTTGAAACCATAAGAAACTTGATCCTTCCCTTTTCGGATTCGTTCAGCTTGTTCTTAGTCTACAAACAATCATAATAACACGGGAATCAATAAATAATCACTAATTACCCGAATTGCTAACAATTTTAGGAACCCTAAATCATACCCATGATCCCAAGTATCCAAAATAGGGTTGTTTCCACCATAGATTCTAGATCAAAACGCTCTCCCATCACTAATTTCCCATTAGATTATGTTCTACATATAGAAAAATGGATTTGGGGAGTTAAAATAATACCTTTACCCTCAACAATGGTGGAAAATTGTCATGAATTGCCTGGGGTTCGTTCCTTAGCTCTAAAAATCTAAAAGTGTAGAATAAAGACGTTTTGGAGTTTATTTACGATCTTAAGTCGCGTCAGACCCGCCACAGCGGTCCTCACCTCGCTACATCGGTTCTGCCCTGGCGGCAGGAATCCCACCCCAGCGGCTGGCACAGAACCAATGAGCTATTTTAATAATTCAAAGAACCCTATTTCACAACACACCTTTTAACCAGCGACGCTTAGAAAATTCCGTTCATGCTAAGATCGATTCCGGGAGTTCTAAACCCGTATTCAATTTCGTAAAGTCATACAGATTCCTTAGCGACTTATCTAACTACTCATCTAATCAAAATCATAAATAAGTTACTCGATTGTTACTAGATTTCCCTACACCTTAACGACTATGATTTCATCCAAATCTGGACTAGGTTGTGAAATTCCAAGTTACTACAAAAATGTTTTTCGACCCAAAAATTTTCCCTGTTGGATTTTCTATAACGACAGAACTCGATCATTACAGATTTTTAATACCATTGAATCATATTCTATCCGTCAGCAATTATTCCATGCAAATCACTTTCCTTGCTAATTCTTTCTTTCTTTCCCAATTTCAATCATATTTCATTTTTTCTTAGAAGACCTAGAATTTCAACGAGAAACTAAAATCATATTCAAATATTGTTAAGAGACAACATATGTTCACTTACTTCTTCTCATAGTTATGTAAAGCCTAGACTACAAGGGAAATAATTAACATGCACATCTTAGCCTTTATGCACAAAAATAGCTTTTCTCATTGAAAAGAAAACTGAAGGGGTGCAACGCTTGAATGCACTTGGGAAGAAAATAAGAAAAAAATCTTACCCATCCAAGGAAAACTTACTACAGAAAATATACTCGAACATATTAAAGTAGTACTAATTCATCCCAAAATCTCTTTCTCTCTTTTTCCCACCGAAAAGAACATAGAAAATAAAATTAATTTCCTTACCGTAGAAAATACCAACAAGAAAATTAAATTTCTTAAGCTTGTTATCTCATGTATTAAGATTAGCAAACAAGAAATAATAAAAGATGAAGAGAAAAAGAAAGGAAATATCCGAGTCCATAGAACCCACTGCATGTCCTTAAGAAATGTAATCCCATCAAGTACCCAATGTTGTAGATTAATTTCTCCCAATATAAAACGGATTAACCATTAAAGAAGTAGAAGTACCTCAAACTTCGATATTTTCAACGAACTCAAAATGACAGCAACGAATCACACACAGCCACGATCGATTGATTTTATTTTATAAGAAATGTATGCAAAAGAAGGGAAGAATTCAATGCAGAAAAATGAGAAAAAGTTTCTCTTTTTATAGCCAACAACTTGTCGGAAAAAGGTCACAACCCTTTGGAAAAGGCACAACCTTTCAAATGGTCACAACCCTTTAGAAGAGAAACAACTTTTCATAAAAGTCACAATCCTTCGGCAAAGTCACAACCCTTCAGGAGTGTCACAACCCTTCATTTCCTAGTCACACCTTTAAAATCCAACAGTCGATCTATGATTAATTATTCGTTATTTTTATATTCATATTATACTTGTTGCACTTTTATATATATATTTGGTTGTGAATATTAGTTGGTTGTGATGGGCAACATCAGTTATGCCATTTAGAGTTTTGAGGTGCTCTACTAGTCAATTTTAGAACACCAAACTCTAGTTTTGCTCCTTTAACTTTCGGTTGTTCTTTTGTTATATTTTGATAGTCATATGGTGTCAAATTTTTGTATTTACTTTTTCTTAAAGTTAACTATAGTTCTGCTCCTTTAATTTTTTGTTGTTTTTTTTTGTTATATTTTGATAGTCATACGGTGTCAAACTTTTGTATTTACTTTTTGTTACAGTTATGTGCTCTTTAATTCATATCGCCAACTCTTTGGGTTATTTATATTGTATTTCTGCACTTATGTTACTTAAAGACACGTATTAGGACCTATCACTATTTGTGTTCATATTATACATGTTAATAATGGAAATAAACTAAAATGGAGATGTGTTAAATTTGAAATTAGAAGAATCTAAATTAAGAAGCAAAAATGATTTTTTGCCTGCATGAATTAAATAAACTTGTCACTTTACAAGAAAAATTAAATTTATGTAGTTAAAAAGAATTTCTAGAATACATACCATAAATAATGAAAAGTAAAATTAAGAGAACATATTCATAAAATTCCTAAATAAAATAAAATAATATCTTTTCTAAAAAGGACAAGAAACAAATTTTAGTTGCAGGATCATTGATCTCAAGACTCTAGTATGAAAATTATTAACTTGTAACACCCTAAAAAAAATTTGAGCCAAAAAAGAATTAAAGAGAATTCAGTCAAGTCATTCTTAAGTTCTTCTAAGTTTTGGATCAACTTCAAACGACCATAACTTTCAGTACATAATGAGTTACGAGACCCATATGATATTAAAATGAAAGATCCCTGAGTCCTCTTTCCAATGCTACCGAGTTTGCTGATTTTTGAGCTTGTATGAGGGATATATGCCCTTTTGAAGTCAGGCTGACCATTTAAGGAAAGTTGCCCAAATATAGGAGGGGTATTGTAGTATTTTCCTTACCCCCACTTATTCTAAACTGATTAGAATCAGTTTCACTCATCCCTAAAATCATTTAGGGTTTGGAGAGAAGATTCAAGCGGAGAAAAAGTTCAATGTTTCAAGCGTTCGTTCAAGAAATTCAAGATTTCGCCAAGAACCTAGTTCTTTGAGGTATGTAATCTTCCATAGTGTTGGATTTGTTCACGCACACACCAATCATGTGTTTCTTTCGCGAATCTATCCATAAATATTGAGCAATTTAATTTCTTGATGAGTTCTTGATAAGTGTTCTTGAAGTTTTCTTATCAATTAAGTTTTGATGTAACATTCTACTTGGGTCAGCTTCAAATGACCATATCTCTTAGAATATAAAGAGTTACGTAGCCTGTAACCTATCAGATTAAAGGTATTTGAATCTACTTTTCAACGCCATGGATTCTTCGTCAATCCAATTTCTGAGTAAAATTTTATGACTATTTTAGTAACCTGATATAGTGCTGTTAGGAATTAGCGGATGGGAAAACATTAAAAAGCGTCGTTTTTGTCCATTTACCTCCAAGAAAATCCTATGTGAATTTTTTGCCTAATAAAAGGCTAAAAAAAAACTAGATTTTCATCTTTTAATCCATCATTCTCTTCTCTCTCAAACCCTAAGGAAAAATCAAAATAGAAGACTATATTCAAGATTCTTTCAATCTTTTATCAAGATTCTTCTTCAAGGTAAGTCTTTCTCCAAGAATTCCATTCTTTTCAACTCAAATTACTCCATACAATTATGAATCACTAATGAAAATCATAATTCTTGGCCATAGAGATTTCAAGAAACTAATTTAAGAATCTCAAGAAAGGTTTTCTTGATCGTTTACCTTCAAGCTAGGGTTTCAAGGCTTCTAATCAAGTTCATCTTCAAGATTCTTCAAGAACTTTTTTCTTCTAGGTATGTAAGGCTATCATAGTGCTGGTGTAGTTCATCCTCACGCCTTACATCTTCTTTCTAATCAGTAAAAGAGAAATCTAGGATTTTACCCTTAGATTTGAGTATTCTTTAGATAAATTGATTTTAGTTTTTGAGTTCATGGTTATTTTTAAAAAATTATATTTCTAATTATTGAGTTTCTATATTTTTATTGAGATCTTTGAGTTGATTTGTTCATGTCTATAATTCAACATGAACCCTATTTTGAGTTATAAATCTTGAGGAGTTTTTCAAAGCCAACACTTGAGTTTTAAACTGAGTTTTGAGCAAGTATGTATGAAATTGAGCAGAGTCATATACATGAGTTCCATATTGTTATTTAGACCCTTAAGTTCAGTCGTTCATGCCCTTAAATTCCGCATGAACTCCATCAGTTGAGTATCTATAGAGGGGTAGTATCTTCAAGTTCTAAGTCTTGAATATTGAATTCCTAATCATGGGGCTACTACACGTTACCCATGAAGGTCCTTGAGTTGAGTAGTTCATGCACATAATTCCGCATGAACCCTATGAGTCGATCAGTCTTGATATGAGAGGTATCATTAATCCCTAGATTTGAGTAGTTCATGCCCATGACTCCACATGAATCCTCCGAGTCGAGCATTCTTGAGATGAGTAGTATTATTGACTCCTTGAGTTCTGGAGTTGTTGAGTTCCAAGTATTGAGTTTTATGCAAGGTTATTGAAAACCTTGAATTGAGTTGTTCACGTCTATAATTCGACCTAAACTGTATTTTAAGAAGTCTTTTTTTACAAATTGTTTTAAAACTTGTTTTAAGACTTGAGCGTATGATTTTGAGGAAGAGTAGAGCTGAGTTCATTTTCTTTATAATGATATATGGGAACTAATTATTCCCAAGATTAGATGTTTTCATATTTAAGATGAGAGGAAACACCAATTTCCAAAAGAGTTTTCATGAGCAGTTTTAGTACCATCTCTTTTAAGATAAAGATTTTGAGTAATAATATCAAACCACAGAAAGAGTTATGTTTTTAAACATTGAGCATGAGTATATATTTTGGGAGTAGTATCGAGTACCGAGTTGTGTTTGAGTCTTTTATGATTTAGAAGTCCCATAGAACTATGTAGCCAGAGTAGGATAAGATAGAATTGAATCTTCATGCGACTCCTCACTGCCTCTAAGAAGGCATATAGTTGGATCCATAGTCATGATATCATCCTATACCCCGACAAAGTATAGGATTGCCCTAGCAACGTGAGGCGAAATGTTGTATCATTGCTAGCCTCATGGTAATGGTTGTCTATTAGAGAAACTCCATAGAGTTATATTGTATTTTTATATACAAACTGAGTTATTATTGTATTCTTCAATACATTGATTTGCTATCTATTATTTTTAATTTTTTTCATATATTGCATCCTTTATTGTTACTTTATCCTTGAGTATCTTGAGTTGAGTATCATATCTTTGAGTTGAGTATCTTAATATTGAGTTGAGTTTAGTTGTGTGAATTGACAAGAGGTAAGTATGTTTTCTTTTTATCAAGATCAAGCCTTTGTTTATGCTTTAGAATTCCCTTACATGCTCGTACATTCCACGTTCTGAGCCATTTGGCCTGCACCATTTCATGATGCAGATAGAGGTATTCAGGATCATCAACAGGCATTTCATTGAGGTCATGTAATATTCAAGTCAGCTTTGGTGAGCCTTCTTATGTTCCAGAGGACTTTACCTTTACCTTACCGTTAGTAGTTTTGAGATGTCGTGGATCTTGTCCCGATATCTTTATGTTATAGTAGAGGCTTCATAAATAGACATAGTTGAAGAATTTTCTGTATTTACTTTCTTCTGAGTATTGTTTGAACTTTCTTAAAGTTCACTATTGCAGTTCAATGAATTGAATTCAGTTTTTAAGCTTTTGTATGCTTAAGCTAGTCTTAAGTTAGTCATGTAATATTCAAGTTAGCTTTTCCATGTTTAATTTAATAACATTTTCTATATCACTTGCATTTTGAAATGTTAAATCATAATAATTATACAAAAATGTTAGTTGAAATGTATTTGGCTCAAGTAATTTTAAATCACGAGACATTGATTTTTTTCCAATCATAATAAGAATATTAGCGGAAATTAGGAATGAAATTATCATTGAGAATTTTGGTAATGAAAAGGATTAACATATAATTTAGAGATTCAAACTTGTCGATATAGTGGAAAGTATCTTTTTTTCATCTTAAAATTCATCAGTTTTAATCATTTTTATTACAAGAATATTTTTACACCAACAGCTACTTAATGCACTTTTTGGGTGAGTATACGTTGTTTTCCTTTACAACAATTTCAATTCATTTCGATTATTTTAATGTTCACAATGTCAACCTTAAAAATTATTATAATTTTCAAGACATCGCTTGCAAATGTTAGTACGTACCACTTAATGTGGGATTCATTCTTTGTTGATGTCACTCATTTTATTATCAAGTAAGATTGAAATTAATACTATTCATAGTAAGAAAAATAATAATTAAACAAGCAATAAATCATCAAAAACATACTACCTACATAAACTCAAATTAGCATAATACAATGCTGTAATATATACTATTATTGACATTAAAAACATTGTAATGTTATTCAAGACTCTAGACAAAAAAGAAGAATGATTCAATAATATCTGATTATTTGAAAAAAACAAACATAATAAATAGGAATCAAGAGCTAGCTCTTAATCTTCAAAGAAACTGACTTGATACCAAACCATTACTTATTTATTTGTTATGTAGTTTCACACACAAGTTTGATATTGAATATCCCTCTTCTATGAATCAAAATAAGAAAAAATAAAAAGAGTCCAAACAAATTAATGGTTGATAAATGGATAACAATTCATTCTGAAGAATCACTTGCATTTGAGAGCAGTTTTGATCTTATGAATTGTATGAGAGATGATGTCATTTGTTTTTATGATTGACTTCTCTGGAAGATCTGTTGTGGAAAGATTGCCCACCAACATTTGAAACCTGATAGTCACCGGTGATCCACTACAAAATTTATTATTATTTCCACCTTTGGTATTATTTGCAGAATAATCTTGAGATAAATCAGGAACTATCGAAATTCCATTTGGCAAGAGTTCCACACAAGAAGAGTCCTCCCCTTTCATCACTATGTTCATTTTTGAACAATCAACTATTGCATAGACTAAAGGAGAACCTGTTGCATCCGTGCAAGTGTCTTGAAAGATCAACATGCTATTTTGATTAGCAATGATGTCATCCTTCTACATTTTCAAATCAAAAGAAAATCTTATTAATAAATCAACAATAAGATAAAAGAACAAACTATGTCATATTTTTAAAATAAGTGATAATTGATTACTCACATTAGCACATAAAAGAGAGACGCAACTCTCAAGATTTTGACCCTTAGTAATATAGATAATATTTTTCATGGGACCACTATAGGATAAGATATTCCATTGGCTCCTCATATTTTTATTAGTGAAGAATTCAAACAAACATTGTGGTTTTATTGGTAATTGAATTGTCTTTGTGCCACTTAAAACCACACTGATAGGTTCTCCAGGGTCACTAATATTCTTCCTCATCACCAAATTTGCATCTTTTCCATTTTCTATTTGAATTGTTTTTCACTTGTGAGAGGTTGCACAAATTTCCGCACAAAAATTGCGAGTCATGCGTTGAGAAAATATTCCCATACCCGTCTCACCCTTTGAATCAACTTCCCAAAATAAAAATTTATCAAAATTAAATTTTTTAATTGGTATTCAAATGTTTAAGGACTTGGCGCAATAATAAACTGTGGAATCGACAAATGATGCCATCACTCTCAACAACTCAGATTGCCTTTGCAAAGAGGAGATCCACCTTTGTGCACCAAATCCTAGATTGGCTCTGATGAAAAGGCGATACAAATGATGAACAAAAATCTTATCATATTACATACGCTCGATCCAAATAACCTGAAAATATTATATCAATATTAAGCCACTAAATAAAAAAATGAACTTGCATGAAATATTAACCTAATTACCAATTAAAGTAAAATAATCATTGTTTGAGACAACTTAGAAAAGTGAGCAACTAAATCATGGACTCAATCACAAGAAATGTATGCTACCAAAAGATTCATGATGGTCTTACAAATAAATATGATAGCAGGAAGCATACACAAAATGTAGAGGAAGATTGTAGGAAATGTTTTTCAAAAGAACGTAACATATTTGTGTATCTAAATGTATTAATTCAAACAAACTTGAAAGCAGACAAAAAAATTGAAAAATGAGAGTTCATTATAAGGTTAGAAGGTCAAGCATTAAAATACTTCTTTTTAAAGAGGATAGAATATACTCCATACAATTTCAAAATAATTGGAGTTATCAATGTTAGAAGAAAAGCAACATTTCTCATTTTGAATAAAATAAAGTATAAGGAAGATAAGGTAATAAATAATAGAATAACTATATGTTGATCATGAAAAATAATGCATAGAACATATAGCCCAATTAATTATGTTTTGGATTACAATCATCTGACATAGGGGTGGAAGAAATATAATTCAGTAGGTAACTTACATATCAAACATGAAAAATATTGAAGTTTTACCTTTATTTATAGATCATAAATTTATGACTAAAAGATATAAAATATGCTCAATAATCTCATTTCTAATTAAAAGTAGACTAATTATAAAAACACAAAATATATAGCTATGAAATTAGAAAATAGTATAATTTCACTAATATATCGCTTACATATCAATGATGATAATATACAAGTTTTACCTTCGTTCATACATTATAAATTTATAAGTAAAAGATATAGAATATACTCAAGGATCTCATCTCTAATTAAAAGTTTACTAACTATGCAAACTCAAAATATATAGATATGAATTCGATGATATTAATTTAATGAATTGCAAAAGCATCTTAAAACATAAAATACAAATATAAGGTTCAGAATTAAGATACAACTTTCAGTGGACTCAACTGACTCCATATAAGAATCTGTCAAGCAAAAATATATAAAAGCTAGAAGCAAATGTCAAGAGAATCAATTTTGAAAAATCCTCAATATAGAATGAACAAGCAACCCAATCATTAAAAAAATATTAAAATTATGAAGACATGCATGGGACGCAAATGAAAAACAATTTAAGTTGAATTACCTTAGAATAACCATTAGACATATCTTGAATAATTCAACCAGAAGGAAGCCTTCGACATTTTTAAATTTTATATTGTTCTGAACCTTCTTTGATTGTGTCGATATAGACATCCAAAATAATCCAAATACCTTCAACATGTTTTTGACAAAAATGTAGAAATTGTATTTCATGGACATGAACCACATTTAAAATAATTTGTAGATCAGTTTCAATCTGCAAATTAATACTTTCTAGCTATTAGAGGAAAAAATAATATAAAAATAAAATATGTAATTTCTATCAAAATAATAAGTAAGAAATAATATCAATAACAGAGTACCACTCTTGTTTTCACCAATGCCAGTAGAAATAACATCAAAAGTATTGACTTTACCAATAATGCATGAAAATGTATCTACCCATTGCCTCTGCATATATGAAAGACAATAAGTATAAAAAAAATAGAAAATAACATGTAAACATATTCTTTTGTTTATGACTTCCAAGTTAAACTTAATTAATTTAAAAATTATAATAGTTAGTTGAAGTACCATTAATTAAACAAATATGTTAAATATAATAAAAGTAAGAATAAACCTAAACATAAAAGAAAAAAATACAACAATAATTTTTTACACCAAATAGGGGGTATACTTGGTTAACAACTAAAAGAAGGAATTTTTGGATGAAAAACCAACATACCTCATTCATCAATATCTATACCAATGTCAGACTGATGCCAGCTACTGTACCAAATGACCTTGTGGCTTCTGTTGTGAAATGGCTAGGTTTTATGCCAATAATTGAAATAAAAGATCTAGCATATTCTTGTATAGTTAAATATTTCCCAACCTTCATCCAAGCTTCTAACCTAGAAAGGTTCATCACTCATTGCCAACTTAAGCAACTCATTCAAGGCATCCAAAGCAAGATTTAATAACACTGATTTATCAAGTGTGAAATCTTTGTTAACTAAGTTTGTGGATAGAGGACTTGGTAGAAATTTTCCAAAATCAACCTCATTTAATGATAAATCGTCCACAACATTTATATCACTAGTTTCATCTCTTCCCATAAGTAATTCTTACCCAAAATTTTCCATCATGGAAGTTAATGATCTCTCTAAGAATGTAGAAGTCCCCAAAAATTTATCTTCATGGATAGCAATCCTCGTAAGTTCATATTTCAGGTGGGCATGCTCATTCAATATTTCCTTCTCATCAACATTTTAATTCCTTATAGTATCTTTATTATAACACGCATCACAAATTAAATTTTCCATGACTTATTCCTTCATTGCGGCATACTCTATGCAAAGTTTTTCATTTTCTTGTTGCCTCATTCTCTTATCAAGTCATTCCAATTGCGTATGAATAAAAAACATCATTCACTGTCATAACTATTATACAAAAATTTAAATAATATTAACATGAATGAAGAAAAAGATGGTATATGACCATCACCTTCAATATGGATCTTTTATTTTGGAACAAAAATTGCACCTGATTTTTTCCCACGGAAAATTTTGTTGCGAGTTCTAGTTTTGTTTTTTTGTCAGGATGTGAATTTTCTATGAATATACTAATACCACAAGGAAAATGAATTGAATAATATGTTAATCAACATAAACATATTAATATATGTATAGCAATTTGGAATGATACATGTACACTTTAAGCTCTTGAATTTGATTGACAGTATATTTATGCTTCTTTGATGAAATACCATGTGGAGAATTCAATTCATCTCCAGATGCACCACCATCTCTATTGTTAGTAAAAAAGTTGTCCTCATTTTGATCCTCTCTAGGTCCTCTTATCATAAGATTAACCAAACTTTCTCTTCTCTCAGACGTATCAATATGATCTTCCATTATTGACTTCGGCACTAACTTATGATGTATCAATTCAATCGAATATCACATGTGACAATAGAAACACAAATATTTATACACTTTTTAAATTGATAGAAATTATGAAAAATCAAAATTAAATGCTTTTTGAGATATAAAGATACCCCAAATATCTATCATTAAGGTAAAATAAAATAAAATAATTTGCTGATCTTTTTAAACCTAAGTACCTAAATTTTGTAGAATATATTAGAGAGCACACAGTCACAAACTAATAAAGAACTAGATTTCAGAAAGAATTGAACACATAGAATATTCCAACTCATTGACTTATATAATTTAATTAGCTTCACGTTGTATAAGCTTATAAAACGATGAAATGTTATTAAATCAAAGGATTCTTTTATTCTTGAGTCTTAAATTCATGTCACACTATTTATCATTTTATCAAATATTTTCTCAATACCCATATATCTCTAATTAATTTGTTTATATATAAAATCGAATAATCTCATAAACACTACATCTATAACTTTGAAGGATTTCTAATCATAGCAGAAAGTCATAAATTTAACTTTTTTTTAGAGAAAACAACCATGTTGATTTTCACAAAACTAAATCTTTTCTACTTTTTCACACTGCTAAATTGTAACAAAAAATTTTGTACAGCAAAAAAAGAGACACATCAATACAACAAATATGATATTTAGCTACGAAATTACTAGCTACAACAGAAATTCGTCACTAATTGTTCATCTTTAATGACGAAAATCACATTACGTTGCTAAAGATCTATGGCCAATACTTTAAGTGACGAAACATAAAATTTCGTAGCAAATTTTTGTCTATTAAAATTTCCCACCAAAAAATAAGTTCGCGCCATTTATTGAGTACTATTAGTTACAAATATAAAGCTATCAATGACACATTATTTTGTCACTAAATGATGTACCCAATTTATGACAAATCATCTTTTGTCCTAAAATAATCTACATTTGGGCACGAAAAATTTTGCTCACTAAACCTATGATGAATCAATAGTGACGAATTACAATTTGTACTTAATTATTGTAAAATTTAACTACAAATTTTACATTTAATTGTGACTTTATTTTTTGTCACTAATAATTTAAATAATTAGCGATGATGATATTATTGTCTCTATTTAACATATAATTTTGCGACAAATAATTTTTGTCACATAGATACCAAATTTTATTCTCATTTTATTATTTATCTATTTGAATGTAATTTACATTTTTTAAAATTTATCTATATAGATGGAGTATAATTGACATACTATTTTTACTTGATTATGTCAAACAAATTAAATAATTTTAGTAGTTAATGGAAACCCATTAAGTGACGGAAATCATAGTTGTGAGAATTTATATTTTAAAACTAAAATATTATAGTAAAAGTAAAAAAATAAAATTTAACTTTTAAGTATTTGACCTTTCCTCCACTTTCAATGCATTAAATTTCCTTCACTCATTCCCCATTTTCCATCCCACGTTACATGAAACTACCCACTCACTTTTTTCCTCCTTTTTAGAATTATTAATAAATTAAAATCTATCCACTTAAATCTAAAAAACCAACTAGAATACAAATACTACATTCCATTCCTATAGGTATTTTACTGCTCTCTCTCGTTTCTTTTCCTTCTTTTATCTAGTATCCCAAATTATGTCCATCTAGCATTTGTTAATGCTCTATAACTTTTTAAATATTTGTTTCAATTAGTATAAGGAACAATTATTTTACAAAATTGTTATTCAACTTTTACTTGGTGTTGATTGAATGTAGAAATTCTTGACACCATTTCAATAAGGAGTTGATTGTGATACTTGAATGTTTAATAATTTTGAATAGAAGAAATTATTTTATATATTCTCATTTTATAATTTAGTTCACTAATTAATATTATTTTTAAAATTAAAGTTTGAATACATATTTTGTTTACATCATGATATCAAAAAGTATTTTTAGAATTAAAGTTTGAATACTAAAATTATTTATTTTCTTTTACACATGTACATGAATGATGAAGATGTAAAAAAGTGAATGAGTGAAAATGTAAGATAATGGAGCACTGGTATACAAGGAAACTACATAGTTTTATATTTTTAAATTTGTTATTGTTTTCGTACCTCAATAAGATTTATCTATTTTTGTTTGAGTAATTTCATTTTATTTACTTAATGAGTTTGTATGCAAGTGTTATCTACAAATTATTATAATATACGGTGTTTTTATTTATATTTTTTTGGTATATTATTTTTATATGATGTTTTTATTTACATAGATTGCGTACTTTAACAATTGAAATTGACATGTATTAACAACAAATAGTTTCAGTACATATTTATTTACATAGCATTAAATGTTATAAGAATTATATTAGGTCACAAAAATATCTTCTTTGGATAAAAAATAAGTAACCCTATTGCTACTTTTTTATTTAGCATGAAGTGATTATATTTAGTGACAAAAATAATTACAATAATAATTATATTTTTAACTACAAATTAATTCATCATTAATGCCGCCTATTATCTACCAAAATAATTTTTTCAACCATGAAATTGTCATCTTTTAGTGACAGAATCTTATTCTTTTTACTGATCAAGATCGTCACCAATTAAATTAATAATTAGTGACAAATAGATTTTGTCATTATTAGACACACTTTTAGAGACGATATGACATTTTTAGCTACAAAATATTTACATTTTTATGACAAATAAGTTCGTTGCAAATACTATGCATTTGGGGACAAATATTCTTTTTGTAGTTAATATAAGACTTTCAGTGACGACACACTAAATTGTCTTTATATACTATTAGAGACGAGCGTTTAGAGACGAAAGATTGACAAAATATTTTTTGTCATAAATTTATTTTTGTGACGAAATATGATTTTTAAGTGATAAAATAATTCGTCCTTAATAATCAAATTTCTTGTAGCCACCTTTGTAATTTGATAAATATCAAATGCTATAATTAAAAAAGAACTTTTTAACGTGAAAAACTTGAGACATTAGGACCTTTTAAAGATAAATACTTGTATAATAGGATCTAGAAAAAGAATAGAAATAAAAAATTAACTACTTGATCGATAGCTTACTTACAGAGTTTCTGATGCATATGGATCCTTTTGTTATGTTATGAGAAATTGAAGGGCAATCTAAAAAAAAAAATTAATTAATAATTTTTATTTAGATTAACAAGTAACTTTAGAATGGTGATAAAAAATATATTAGAAATAGGTATATATACTACAACTTTGTATTGGATAGACTAGAAAAAATGGGCCCACTTTGAATTGTTTCATACTCAGTTAAAAAAAATTATAATGACCAAGATTTTTATCCAAGATGCATTTGATTTTCGAAGTCAAATTATTTGTAACTTTTACTTAAATTTTATAAATGTATTAAAAAATTAGGGTTAAAATTATTTTGAATGAAGTAACTTTAGAATGGTTATAAAAAATATATTAGTAACAGTTATATATAGTAAAACTTAATTTTTGATAGACCGGAAAACATTGGCCCACTTTAAAATCAAATTATTAATTAATTATTATTTAGATTCTATATTGTATTAGCAAATCAGGATGGAGATACTATTAGATTTTTTATTTGTATTAAAAACATCACGGTGAAGACCTAGCATCTTAGACGGGTTCAACAAAACTCAATAATTTTGATGCAATTCTATATTTGTATTAAAATGTAGCATGATAATTTTGACGAAGATCTAGCATCAAGCATCAAGCATCTAGCATCTACATGATAATTAAGATACTTTTATTTTGATATAATTAGGTTTCATACCTTTAGCATGTTTCCACTTAGAAATTTCTATTAATTTCAAATAGTTTTTATGATTGGTAAAAAAATTGAAAAAAACAAAAGCTTAATCATTCTAAATATCAAGTACGATACAATATTTTTTGGATGCTAAGTACATTATATTTCTCTATTATTAAAACGTTAAATATGAACGTTCTTGTTGATTGTGAAATAGTTTCAAAAAATGATTTCAATTTGATAAACATATAAAATCAATAATAAAAAATTAATATTACCATATGATGGTGAGTTCAACTAGCTCCAAGCGGCGGCATAGGTGGAGATGGTTGGGACTTCAAAATGGAAAACTCTACTTCTTAGGGATGATAGATATAAGAAGGCATCTCTTTCTGGACTAGGCCTATTTGTTATTTTTATTTTTGTTATTTTATATTTTTTTTTGGGTTTACTTGGCCAATTCTGTATAGATTCAAGATATGAAAAGTTATAGAAATACACCATTTAAGATATGAAAATCTCTAAAATTTCTTACCATTTTAAAAAATTACAAATATCCCCTCTCGGATACATCCCTATCCCCCTCAGATAAGTCTTTATCCCCTCTCAGATGCATCCCTCCTATTAAGTAATGTATCATTTGCAATATACCAGAGAACCAATAAATGTATTCGAGAATTGGGGAAACTTCTGAAATAAAATGTAATTAACCCCAAATGTATGAGATTTATGTAAGTTATACTTTAATATACAAATAAATGGAGCTTTTATCTCCACAATTTTATTTTATTTTTAAAAGAGTCCACTATATTGATAGAAATGGTAAGGTAGTAATTATATCAACAAACTAAGATTAAATAATCTATGTGGAGTTTGATAATGGGATATTACTCCTTTCTCAAAAATAAATAAATAATATTATATATTAAATTGTAACATATTTGGTTATGTTTTTTAAAATAATGATTTTACCATTGACGAGCCAAGTTGTCATGTTTTGTATCAATTGTCGAGGAGATGTTAGGTGATTATACAAGAGAATATTTGTGCACGTCATTTGAATTTTCTTTCGACCAAACTTATAGGCCAAAGAGAACGTTGAAGCTAAAGCTAAAGTTCCATAGCTTTCTACGTGAGAGATGAAAGGCGAGATTTTATATTGTTGAAACTAAATTGTTGAAGCTAAAATTAAGAAAGGATTGCAATATTACATTTCCAAGCAATTACTTCCAGTAGTTACGAAAGTTGATTCACTTATCCTGAAGAATGCTCTTGATGAGAATTGGAAGATTCCATGGAGAATTACTTCGGATGAGAGGTGCATAAAGAGACTCATAAAAGCAGGGAAAGTTACAGTGGTGCATACTTTCAGAGAAGGGAACCTAATGGAAGATTTTTTCATTAATGTAGTTTTTGATTTTGCAGGCAGAGTTACCTTTTCTTCATATAAGGAATTACCAAAAAGGTAAAACAAATAATACATATGGACAAATAATAAATCCCAAGAAAATGCGAATAAAGATATTTCAAAACACATAATACAATAAACATGTTCAAAAGACAACACTCATCTAATACAAAAGGACAAAAACATGGATAATTACATAAAGGAGCAATACATGTATATAATGGTCAAATCTGAACAATTCTTTTTTACAGTTTGGTAATGATTTGACTTACATGTGAATTGATTACCAACCCGTTGTGGTCTGATCTGTTTATGCTTATGCAAATGATATCTTGACTAGTGGTCTATGTTAACAATGGTATAAGCTCCCGGGGCTCATCCTGTTGACGGAAATCACCAGTCAAATTGTAGATATAGGGGAATAGACTAACAAATCCTAGATAACAAGAAAGATTGGGACCAATAAATGGATAGTTCCCAGAAGCTTTTTATCTCTCAATGCTAGAAGACGTCTTCATTGACTTGGATTTCATGGAATATGTGAGAATTTTAGGTATCGTTGGTGAAATCATAATCGAGCTTAAAGGAAAGGAGTGTCTTCGAGTATTTATCGATCCAGCTATCTCCCACCACCGACCATAGTCCTTTCTTCTCCGATGCAATCACTGTTGAACAATGAGCTGAAGAGACTTTGGTGTTTCTGAATTGATTGTCTGGTCTTTAGTTGTTGTTTTTCTTTACGTTTCATTTAGTGTTTTTGGGTTGGATCTTTTTTTAGTTTTTTATTTTTATTTTTGGGCTTCTGCCCATTTTATGTAAAGTTATCGTTCTTATGATTAATATATATAATTATTAAAAATGTCAATATGTTAGTATTTTAGTAAATAAAGTGTATCCTAGGTTAGTTCCTAATTTATGTCACATTAATCCCATGGAATGCATTATGTGTTTAGTCAAAAGAACTTGAATCTTCGCCAAAGAAGGTGGCTAGAACTATTGAAGGATTATGATATGAGTGTCCTTTATCACCCCGGTAAAGCAAATGTGGTAGCGGATGAACTTAGTCGACTATCAATGAGTAGTGTTGCTCATGTGCAGGATACAAAGAAAGAGTTAGTCCGAGATGTCGATAGGTTGGTTGACTAGTAGATTCAACCAAGGATGGTGTTATGGTTCATAATGCGCTCAAATCATCTTTTGTGATGGATGTGAATGCCAAGCAAGGTCTTGATCCAATTTTGGTAGAATTGAAAGAGGTGGTATTTAAAAAGTCCATTGAGGATTTCTACCAAGAGGGAGATAAGATACTTAGATACCAAGGTTGGTTATGCGTTCCAAATGTTGATGACTTGAGGGAACATATTTTTGCAGAAGCTCATAGTTTTCAGTATTCTATTCACCCAGGAGCCCCGAAGATGTACCGTCATTTGCGAGAGATCTATTGGTGGAATGGGATGGAGAAGGATATTGCGGGATTTGTGGCTAAGTGTCATAATTGTCAACAAGTGAAGGTTGAGCATCAGAGATCGGGAGGTTTATCCCAAGACATTGGTATTCCTACTTGGAAGTGGGAAGATATGAATATGGACTTTATAGTAGGGTTGCTACGTACTCGGCGACAACATGACTCGATTTGGGTAGTAGTGGATCAAATAACTAAATCTGTTCATTTCATTCCTGTCAAGGTTTCCTATTCGGGGGAAGATTATGCTAAGTTGTATTTGAGAGAGATGGCAAGGTTACATGGAGTACCCTTGTACATAATTTCCGATCGAGGTACCCAATTTACTTCACAGTTTTGGAAGTCATTCCAAAAGGGTCTTTGTACCAAAGTTAAGCTTAGAACAACTTTTCACCCCTAAATCGATGGGCAAGAGGAGAATACTATTTAAAATTTGGAAGGCATGTTGAAGGCTAGTGTGATAGACTTTAAAGGTAATTGGGATGACCATTTGTTGTTAATTGAGTTTTTTTATAATAACAATTATCACTCGAGTATTGATATGGCTCCATTTGAGGCTCTCTATTGTAGGAGGTATAGATCTCCTATAGGATTTTTTGAGATGGGTGAAGTTGCTCACATAGTCCGAAATTTGTACATGAGGCCATAGAGAACATTCAACTTATTAGAGAGAAGTTGAGAACGGCCCAAATTCGGCAAAAGTCTTATGCCAATGTAAGGAGGGGGGATCTTGAATTTGAGGTTCATGATTGGGTTTATTGGAAAATCTCACCCATAAAGGGTGTTATGAGGTTTGTGAAGAAATGGAAGTTTATTCCCCATTTTGTAGGCCCATATGAGATTTTGAGGCGTGTTGGCAAGGTTGCATATGAGCTATATTTGCCAAATTAGTTGGAATCGGTGCATCCGGTTTTCCATGTCTCTATGTTGAAGAAATATGTAGGGGATCCAACATCCATAGTTTCCTTAGAGGGTTTGAAGGTTAAACAGCTTGCTTATGAGGAGGTACCAGTTGAGATTATAGATTGACAAGTCAAAAAGTTGAGAAACAAGAAAGTTGCCTCTATGACGGTGTTATGAAGGAATTACTTAGTTGAGGGTGCTACTTGGGAGGCCGAGGCTGATATGAAGTATCTATATCCTAATATATTTCCTTCTACTCTTACTCTAGCTTGAGGTAATGAGTTCCTCTTGGGTTGTTTTATGTGTTGGGAGTCATGTGTGATTATGTGTTTCCATGATTTTCTTATGATTATGCATGTTCATGTAAAAGGCTTAAGTTTTGAAAGGAATGACTTGTATGATTTATTGTTCCTCAAATTGTTGTGCATTGAATATGAGTTTTCTATAGACTTCATGAGATAATTGTTGAACATGTATTAGCTATGCTTTTTGAGAATGAATTGCATAAAGGCTCCACGAGATTGTGTTGAGCAGTTTTTTAGTATGGAGAAGGTAGTTCATCTTTAGCTATGAGAAATTTTGAATTTCATGCATATTGGGTTGCTAGATGTAGTTCCTACTTCTTTGTGATGCATTTGAGTATGTTGAGTTTGGAGTTGATGTTTCCTTCTTATTTATGTGTATTGCATGCATAATGGGCTGATAGAGTTAGTTCATGCCTCTTTTGATGTTTTGAGAACGTCCTAGCTTGGAGTCGATAGTTCCTCCTTGGTTGTATGCGTTGCATCGTAGATTGGATTATTAGTTCCTCTCCTACTCATTTACAACCAATTTAAATCTGATTCGAGGACGAATAGTCCCAAGGGGGAGATATTGTAATACCCTTTATTCAAAAAGACAAAAATAGCAAATTTCTAGAAAGTTGTAGGTGCCAAACCACGACGGCCACCCATGTCCCGTGGAGTGGACCACGGACCGTAGGTGTGGTCCATGGTTTGCCTGCCCAAGTGGGTTTTGAGGGTCCAGGACCACGACTTGACAAACAAACCATTGGTCCAACCACAGTCTGTGGTTCGAGAACCCAAAGATCAAGTTTCTAACCCCCAAATGACGGTCCACCCGAACGGGCAGTGGGTCAGACCACGGTTCGTCGACTGGGGTCCGTGGGTCACTACTATCAGTTATTATTTCAGGGGCAATTGGGTCTTTTACTATTTAATTAATTCCTATACTATGTCGTTTTGACTATATTTAGAACCCATATATAAGGCTTTTTACCCCCAAATTCACCCTATTTTAATTCATTCTTCCAAAATCCAAAAAAAAAATAAAACCAACTCCTCTCAAATATTCTCTCTCTAGAACGTGAAAAAGAAGAAGAAGATTCAACTAGGGTTTGAAGCTAAGTATCCTAATTCTGTATTGAAGATAGGCAATTCGACTTGAGGTATGGTAGCTTTCATCAATGGGTTCCTTCCACCGATGGAGTCCCCAAATTTCTCTATTCAAATGCTAGAATTTCCCAAGTAGCTGGGGTTTTCCTCAAATATCAAGGGTTCTTTTTATTACTGATCGTAATGATTTAATTATGCCTAAATATGCATGAATTGATGATTTACAATGCCTTCATGATGTTTCCCCAATGAACCCATGCAAACCCAAATGTTTTCCAAATTGTGATCTCATAGAGTTGGGTTGTTTATTATGAAAGATGAGTTTTATGATCTAAAGCATGAAGTAATCGAATTAAATAAAATTATGATAAAATCCCTATATAATTCTACAATTCTAGCTTTGGTGATTGAAAGTAGCTTTAAACCTTAAAAGGGAAAAAGTATGAGTTTATGCATGATCTTATGAAACCTATGTAAATTCTTTAAGGGTGCTTTGAGAGTAAAGTGCCAATGTTGTTGTTGTTGTTTTGTTGTTAAAAGGATATTCTCATAAAACACTTACAACCATAATGTGAAAGGTTTTCTCACATAGAAAGGATTCTTAGGTTGAAAGGCTATTCTCACCTAATTGAATCAATGAATAAGAGCTATCCTAATGAACTAGTTTGGATTGGAAAAATGAATGTCTTTCCATTGATAATGAGAATAAGTAAGAAAATACTATTCCGTGTGAATTATGACTAGCACCGAGTGGATATTGACATTGGGATGGAAGCTCTCCCGTTAGTAGAGGTCGGGTTTCTAGAAGAAGTCTCATGTGATGGAAGCTCTCCGTTAGTAGAGGCTGGGTTTCTAGTAGCAATCGATCCTTATCCTATAACTATGTGCCCCCATAGGTTGATTAGCTAGTGGATCCACTGAAGATAGAAGTTCATGGTTGTACCTTAGGCAAGTAGAACAACCTTTTTTCGATGTAGGAGACACCGGGTTATCATGTTTTAGCTCACATGGTCTCTATGTTGGTTAAGACTAATTCTCCCACAACAAGTTGATTAATGAACTAAGGTTACTTAAAGAAGTATCTCATATGTGTTCAAAGACTTAAAGATGATTTAGCTTGCATTGACCATGATGTTATGATCTATGTTTTCTAAGTATTTCTATTATGATGCTTAAACTTGGTAAATTGCATCATGAAATGAAGTGTCCTTTTTAGCGGGTTTTAAATGTTTTCATGCATAGCTATCACACTTAGTGAATTTTTGTCCTAACACATACTCTTGCCTACGTCCTCCCAAAGTTGGGTTCGACAGGCAGAGTTCCATTCTAGTGGCTAGAGCTTGGACTTTGATCTCTTTCCGAGCTTGGTGAGTCCTCATGGTTTGAGGACATACTTTCCTTATTGTAGTTTCACTTTCGTATTTCCTTTTTGAACATGATGTATGGACTAAGCCCATTTTCATTCAATTGTAAGAGATTGCTATGTTGAAACATGAGTTAGACTTCCGATTTTCTAAAAAGTTATTTTCGACTTAAATGTTGTTTTACTTCTTGCCACTTTTTGTTATGAGAACTAAGTGGCTTATATGGAGTCCTTTGGGGTTCTATACGCCATGTTATATCTAGGGAGTACCCTGGGTCGTGATTGATGAGTCTGAGATTTAGACTTATTTAGGGCTTTATTTATATAGATTTATTGTCCTCAAATGCGTATTTTATGCCAATAACTAATGTAAAATCCTTGATTTACAGGTATATGGATTGGGGAACAAAGCAAGGACACTCATTTGCAAAAAAGAACAAAGCGAGCTGAAAGAATGAAGAAATACAGGCTTGGTGATCGCCATGACTACTTGGCGAGTCGCTGAATGGCTACTTGACCGCCTAAAGTTCCAGTGTGCCAAGCCCTGCAGGAAAGAACCACGTTGGGGAGAGAAAGGAGCAGTCGGCGGATCGTCGAGTGGTTCCGTGGTGCAGTGTTAGATCGCCCAAAGTTATAGACCTTGAGGATGATGAATGCCAAGGCAGAAGGGCAATGGATGTGACCAAACGGCGGCTCACCGAGTGGATCGGTAAGCCTGACTTACTTCGCCGAGTGACTCTTCGCAACACATTTTTGGCGACTATAAATACATTTTTTGAACATTAAGTTTAGTATTGATTTTTCATAATTTCGAATCATAGCTAAAAATTTTAGAACTAAGACACGTTTTCTCAAGTTCTTGCTAAGCTTTGAAGAATTGAAGTTTTTCACTTCTGAGAAATTGGAAGTGGGTCTTTGAGATTCTTCGAATTGGATTATTGAAAGGACGAATTCACTTTTACCCTGTTGATGGATAATGAATTTGGTAATGGTTTTTACCTTTTTATGATGTCTAGCTAAAACACCAATTCTTGGGGTGTGATTATGCGCTAATTTAGTTTATGAGTATTGCTAATTGTTAGTTTAAATGCTATTTAGAAGTGAGTTCAATCATTAAGTATGGTTTAATTCAAGAATTGTAGTTGCAAATGCAGTTCTACCCTTGTGTTTTTGGCTTGCTCGAGAGAGAAGTTTTAAAACTAAACTTATTGATTGATGGTCTGTGGGTATTGGGTTGACCTGGTTCAACTCGAGAGAGTGAATGGACTGAAGTGTGGGTTGTTCTTATTTTGCTTGCTTGTTGATGTTCGAGAGAAATCAACTTGATTCGGGGTAGATTGTTCGAAAGAAAGTTTATCTCCTCTATAGCCTAGCTTACTTACTAATATCTAGCTATTTTCTAATAGTTGCAATTACACATTTGTCTATATTAGGCTATAATCGAATCACATTCTAAGAACTCGTCTCGTTATTGTTATTTTGTATTGATTGACATTGCTTGTAGTTGATAATCAAAATCAAAATCCCCCATTTGACATTATTGTCACCCCTGATTTGAATGATGTTTTTATTCGATAACTTTTATTCCTATGGCTGATTTGAACATGTTCATACTTCCCAATTGACACTCAAACATGTACCGCTCCCTATGGGATTGACCCCAACTCATTTAGTTAGGTTATATACTAACTAACGATCGTTGACGCTGAGAATTAGAAGAAGTTTCTTTGATAGCGTTAATCAAATCAAAATGGTGCCACTACCGGGGATTGATGTTGATTGTGATTCTTTTGGGTGAAGTTGTACTTCTTTTTTCTTAGTCATAGTTGAATCTATTTACTATTAGTTTTGGATTTTGTGTTGCTCTTTCAAATAGATGAAATGAGTGTCAAAAGAAACAATGAAAACAAAGTGAACCACTGATGAGTCCACAAATTGAACTCATTTAAGGCTATATTTTAATAGAATTTATGTCCTCAATTGTTTATTTTATCTCAATATCTGATGAAAACCCTTAAGTTTTAGGTATTTGATGTTAGAAGGAAAGCATGGACACTATGTCGCAAAAAGGAATGAAAAGGCTGAAAAGAACAAAGAAATAAAGGCCTGAGGATCACTGAGTCCACTTGGTGAGTCGCCGAAGTGTCTTACTTCGCCTTTTGTTCCAGTGTGTTGAGCCTTGAAGGAAAGGATCAAGTCGGCGGAAAAAGGGAGCAGTCGGCGCTTTGTCGAGAAGTTCTGCGAAGCAGTACCCTGTCGCCCAATGACCTAGAGCACGACGATGCTGAAGGCTGGTGGAAGACGACATTGAATTACACCAAAGGGCGAATCACCGAGTTGATCAGTGGTTCCGACTAACAATGCCGAATGATCCGCTGCAGCAAAAATCTGTGAAAACAATAAATATTAGTTAGAGTTTTAGTTTTAGGAGTTGAACAATTATTATAATTTTCATATAGAATAGTACCTTTTGATATTTTTTCTCTAAGTTGAGATGGTATTGAAGACTTGAAGTTTCAAAGGGTTCCATCTTCAAGATTTGGATTTGGGACTCTTGGATTCTTCAATCTTGGCCTATATCAAGACTTAAATCTTCATACCCAGTTGAATGCAAGCTCAATTTGGTATAAATTTCTATATCTTATACATGTGTGGCTAAAAACCCTAATTCTTGGGGTTTGATTTAGCGAATATGGGTTAAGATAATTGGTGGGTCTTGCTTGCTGATAGTCTATTTGTAGTTTAAATGTGATTTCGTTTAGTGGTTGTGGATGAATTTAATGAATTTGTAGTTGCAAATACAAGTTTATTTATGTGTTTGCGGCTTGCTCGAGAGGGAGGTCGTAAACTAAGACCACTAGATTGATCGCCAATGTGAGTGGGTTGACATGAGGTTCAGCTTGAGAGAGTGAACCCTAGTCCCATGTCCACACACTTAGCTCGAGAGAGTGAGTGGATTAAGGCGTGGGCTACTCTTCATGCGAAAAGTAGGTGTCCGAGAGGAACACATTTGAAAGAGGGTAAGTTACTCGAGAGAGAGCTTATCCCCCTTAAAGTTTAGCCTTGTCAGAATTATTCTATGAATCTTCTATCGGAAGCATGTACCCAATAATCTAGCTTAACCCGTATTCCTGTCACATCCCAAGGATACCCTCTCATTACTTAGAAATCGTTGTTTATTTTGTTGTTTTTACTTACTAGTGACAAAACCCCCCTTTGTTAATTGACACTCTTGTGTCCCCCATTAATTTACAATGATTTTAATCGTTAATGTCTTTAGCTACGACTAGTTAGAACTAAATTTTATTTTTCTATTAATTCTAAAAACCACTCTCTTGGGAACTATCCCAACCCATGGTTGGGTTACTAAAGTATTGTTCGACCGTAGACACTTGCATCAGAAGTTGTGTCTTTAATACGCAAACTTCAAAATGGCTCCGCTGCCAGGGAGTGGTGTTATTTGGGAATTCTTAGTTAAGTAGAATTTTTTATTCTTCTTAGTTTTAGCTTTACTATTCTAAATTGTAGTTTTGTTTTGCTTGTTTTGAATATCGAAGCAGGGAAATAAAGATGGATGATCATTAAGGGTACTACAATAACCATCCCCTTCTGAAACTATAGAACCTCAGGGACAACCTCCTGACGTTCAAACAAGCAGGGAATGATACAATTCAAGAAATGTGGCTGAAGTGTCAATCAGTGCTACAACCATGCCCTTCTCATGGAATGTCTTACAAGACACTGTTGGAGTGCTTCTATCAAGGTCTTGGACCCGAAAATAGAAGCATAGCTAATCAACTTTTCGAGAAAGGTATGCTCCACCAGCCCTACGAAGTCATCGCAACACTCATTGATGGTATGGTTGAAACAAACAAGGAGGCCTAAAAGAAACACGGGTGGGACGCATTGGTTGCTTAAGTAGATGATTTGTCCAAACGAGTCATGGGGTTGGAAGTACAAGCCATAGAAATGGAAAAACACTTCTTCCTTCGCAAATCTAAACATGGGAAGAAGCATGGGGGCGTGCAGAATGATGAAGCCCTTTCACTCATTGAACAAAACCTTGAAGAACAAGAAAAGAAGTTGAATAAGATGAAAGACAATGTTGAAATGTTGAATGAAACATATGCCTCAAACTCCATGACTATTCAACTGTAGGATGCTCAAATCACCCATTTAATGATAGGTCACTATCCACCGTTCGCTGAGGACTTGCCTAACTACACCATGGCTGACTCCGAGGATGAAGAATAGTTGTTGACTTACGTCGTTCTACGATGTTAACTAAGGCGTTGTTTGGGAGGCAACCCAAAACCCTTTATCGTTTTGTATTTGCGTACTGATAAAATAATGGTGTATTGTCTGTATAGGTTAAAGTGTAGAAAAGTGTTTAAAATAGTGTATAGTGGCGAACAATAGGTCTAATTGTCGAATCACCAAATAGGTCGGTGAACCCAACCTATCTGCCTTTTTGACTCAAAGATCCTGTCAAACTCGGTGAGCTGTTGAAATTATTAGCGCATCGCCGACTCTATCAGCGATCTCAATAGAGACCGTCGATTGGATTCCCAAGTTTACTGGAAAACTCTATAATAATATACGAGGCAAGTGATTGTTAAGAGACTCACCGAAATACTCCGCGATTATGACTAATCTCGCCAAGTTGTTTGAATCTGTGCGGTTTGTGAGACAAAAGGTTTAAAATTCTCAACACGGTTCACTTTGATACATCTTCAGGCCTCCAACTGCACCTTTGCACATTAATCTTTACATAAACCTACATTAACTAAGTATTTTAGTATCGGTTTATGCTTGGAACTTGGATTGCATTCGTAATTATTCAACTCTCAATGGGTCATCTCAGAAGGGGGTTGTGCTTGCATGAGTTGGGTCTTGCTTAAGTTTAACTCTTTGCACAGTTAAAGTAGGATGGTTGTAAAGAATTTGAGTGAGTGGGTTGAAAATAAGCGCATTGGGTTGCTTAGCAAAGCTGTGTAGAGCTTGTTGAACCACTCAGTGGTTCGGTTAGCGTCCCCACCTCTCCTTCTTTTTAATGCTAAAATTGTTGAAGTTCTACAACCTGAAGAAACAGAGACAACTACACCCAAAGTCGCAAGAAGAACCATGCCCCCGACAGATGAAGCAACTGCTGAACCAGGATTATCTTATGCCTCCTTTTCTGTTTTTCTCTAGTTGTATTTTCATATGTTTGTTAATTGCATTTGAGGACAAAGTGCATTTTGTTTGTGGTGGGTGAGGCCCACACCTTTTGTGTGGTATTTGATGTGCATATGTTGTTTATATTTGGGTTTTTTTGTTTAAAATTGCATTTATACTGCATTTTTGTGGATGTTTAAGCTTATAACTCCTTTTTGTTTTAATTGAAAAATGATTTTGACCCTTCCAATTTTTTTTAAATTTTTTGCACTTTTTCTCCACCCTGTATATGCTCATGAATGTTGGTTGTTCCTTGCAAAATTTGAGTCTCTGTTTCGATCAATACCGATGACTTGAAGAGTGTTTACAATCGAACGAACATGAATATACGGCTACAATGAGGCCAAATGAAGTAGCATAGACAATATGTGAACTCTTTGCATCTCGTTGTGATTAGCCACTTATCAAATCGATTCTCTTGTGATG
The DNA here is from genome assembly GCF_900185275.1 of Solanum verrucosum. NCBI lineage: Eukaryota > Viridiplantae > Streptophyta > Magnoliopsida > Solanales > Solanaceae > Solanum > Solanum verrucosum. Next base: position 34,158 of record NW_026020334.1, read on the forward strand.
ACCGTTGCACACTAGCAAAAGTGTGGAGTCTTGTTTGACTTAAGTGTCGATGCCTTGTGTGATAAGCTTACCTGTAACCATGCATGACAACACCTAGAATTTGTCCTGTTGGTCCGGTTTACTAAGTTAGACTTTCTCTTGATATGATCTTAGGCAACTTCGAAGAGTGTGAACCAATTTGACATATACGTCTTTTGTGACCTACCTTGTGAGCGTGTGATTCTCTCTTGAACACATTTTTAGCCTTGCCCTACCCTTATTTGGAAGAAACTTGATGAAAACTAGACCTTTCTTAATCTATTACCTATAATCCTCTTGAATTGTGGTTAGTTGAATAACCAACTTAGGCCAAAAGCATAAGTTGGGGGTGTGGTGAAAAGACAAGAACAAATCAAGAAATGCAAGGAAAGCCTCCTCTTACCTATGGTTTTAAGGAAGATGGAACCCCTCCATATATAAAAAAAGAAAGAAAAGAGAAAGAAAAAGAAAAATAATGAAAAAGAAAGTTGTGGAATAAAGTACAAAAGAGATGGGGTTCCCAAACAATCCGGGGAAAGTGAATAATAGGATGACTTATAAGCACTAATGAAAATGATGAAGGAAAAAGAAAGGTAGTGTTGAGAGTACAACATATCTTGAGGATAAAAGTTGCTGAGCCTAAATGACCATACATGTACACTCAGCCCCGTTACAAGCCTTGGTAAGACCTTTGTGATCTTGAGAAAGTAAAAAAAAATGTTGATTGGAAAATACGGGTAAACCTATGGGTGAAAGCATGCATTGTGTTCCTCTTTGTGAGTGTGAGCGTTGTATGTGATTCCTGAACTTTAAATTGATTATACCTTTGCGCGTGAAAATGGAATCATCATTTGTGTGAGGGCATTCAAAGGCTTTTGTTGAGATTCAAATAGCATTTGAAGCAAATATTGCTAGCTTGAGAATCTTTGTTAATGGTGTGTCACAACATGAATCTTTGAGTACACAATTGATCATTGCATAAGTTAATTGAGTCATGTTGTGTGCATTCATGATTGAGTGTTGTGTAGCACTGTTCGAGACACTCTTTTTGAACAGCTGAACTTGAGTTTTGTTGAGGACAGGCAAAAGTTTAAGTTGGGGGTATTTATGAGTCCACAAATTGGACTCATTTAGGGCTATATTTTAATAGAAATTGTGTCATCAAGTGTTTATTTTATCTCAATATCTAATGAAAACCCTTAAGTTTCAGGTATTTGAAGTTAGAAGGAAAGCATGGACACTACGTTGCAAAAAGGAACGAAAAGGCTGAATAGAACGAAGAAATGAAAGCCTGAGGATGCCGAGTCCACTTGGCAAGTCGCCGAAGGGTCTTATTTCGCATTTTGTTCCAATGTACTGAGCCCTGAAGGAAAGGATCAAGTCGATAGAAAAAGGGAGCAGTCGGCGCATCGCCGAGATGTTCCGCGAAGCAGTACCATGTCGCCCAATGACCCAGAGCAAGATGATGCAGAAGGCTAGTGCAAGACGGCGATGAATTACACCAAAGGGCGAATTTTGGTCAAACCGCGAAGCAGTACCATGTCGCTCAAATGCTTATTTTGTGTCAATAACTGATGTAAAATCCTTGATTTCCAGGCATATGGAATGAGGAACAAAGCAAGGACACTCATTTGCAAAAAGGAATAAAGCGAGCTGAAAGAATCAAGAAATGCAAGCTTGGTGATCGCCAAGACTACTTGGTGAGTCACCGAATGGCTACTTGATCGCCTAAAGTTCCAGTGTGCCAAGCCCTGCATGAAAGAACAAAGTTGGCGAGAGAAAGGAGCAGTGGGCGGATCGCCGAGTGGTTTCGCGATGCAGTGTTAGATTGCCTAAAGTTACAGACCTTGAGGATATTGAATGCCAAGGCAGAAGGATGATGGACGTGACCAAACAATGGCTCACCAGTAGATCGGCGAGCTCGACTTACTTCACCGAGTGATTCTTAACAACACCTTTTTATGCGACTATAAATATATTTTTGAACATTTAGTTTAGTATCGAATTTTCATAATTTCGAATCATAGATAATATTTTTAGAATTGAGACAATAATTCTCATAGTTTTGCTAGGCTTTGAAGAATTGATGTTTTTTGAGAAATTGGAAGTCGGTCTTTGAGATTCTTTGAATTGGAGCATTGTAAGTACAAATTCACTTTTACCCAGTTGATGGATAATAAATTTGGTAATGGTTTTTACCTTTTTCTGATGTCATGCTAAAACCCCAATTCTTGGGGTGTGATTTTGTGATTTTTGGTTGATTTAGTTTATGGGTATTGCTAATTGTTACTTTAAATTCGATTTAGAAGTGAGTTCAATAATTAATTGTGGTTTAATTCATGAATTTTAGTTGCAAATGCAGTTCTATCTTTGTGTTTTTGGCTTGCTCGAGAGAGAAGTTTTAAAACTAAACTTATTGATTGATAGTCTGTGGGTATTGGATTAACCTGGGTTCAGCTCGAGAAAGTGAATCCTAAATCCAATTCCACATATTCACCTCTAGAGAGTGAATGGACTAAGGTGTGGGATGTTCTTATTTTGCTTGCTTGTTGATGATCGAGAGAAATCTACTTGACTCGGGATAAATTGTTTGAAAGAAAATTTATCCCTCTATAGCCTAGCTTACTCACTAATATCTAGCTATTTTCTAATAGTTGCAATTACCCATTTGTCTATATTAGCCTATAATCGAATCACATCCCAAGAACCCATCTCATTATTGTTATTTCGTATTGATTGCCATTGTGTGTAGTTGATAATCAAAACCAAACCCCCCCTCATTTAACATTCTTGTCACCCCCTGATTTGAATGATGTTCCTATTCAATAACTTTTACTCCTATGACTAATTTGAACATGTTCATACTCTCCAATTGACTCTCAAAGATGTATCGCTCCTTGTGGGATTCGACTCTAACTCATTTTGTTGGGTAATATACTGACTAACGATTCTTGACGTTTAGAATTGGATGAAGTGTCTTTGATAGCGTTAATCAAATCAGTGACATAAAGTTTTTCCTACATATGAACAGGACGTGCCGTAGGAAATTGGATGAGTCATTGATGGGCTCTGTAATGGTAATCGAGACTTAGTAAACTTATTGGGTTATAATTAAGGTCTCCAGATAGTGTCTGGGGATTCTAAAAATTTATACGGACCGTATAATAGTTTCGTAGGAATTTGGCCAATTTTAGAACATTGTATGACATTTGTAGCCCATTTCCATGACCACACGTGAAATCTCATAGTCTAGGTAATAAGATTTATCAAGGTACACCCCAAGGATCCTATATTGTCTTCCAACAATCTTGTATCAGTCGGGTGAATCCGTGATGCAAAATTCCAATAGACTCTACTTGCATTCTGTGCACAAAATAGTGTCCATGTATTAGCACTAATACCCACCACATGCTGCAGAGTTGGCTATAATCTCAACTGCATGTAAAGACTGATAATGATTAACTTATGAATTATATAACTTGTGATACAATTTTTTATTACTTTCTTTAACTTAAGATTCATATATCTATATACCTATGGATAGTCTATGTACAACTACTTCATTCATATTTATTTCATATACACCCTCTAACTTCTAAGTATTTCACCTGAAGACACATACAACTATGTGAAGCATATGACTTGCTTGACTAGAAAAGAGTACTATTACTCTATAAGTTCATAACTACATCATGAGAGGGTTTATAAAATAGGACTATTTGCTTTCAAGTATCATATAATCTCTGTTGACATTTATAGGAAGAACATGTGACATCGGGTCGTGCCTTAATGGCTCTGATGACATTTATACGAAGAACATGTGACTTCGGGTCATGCCTTTTGGTGAAAGAGGTTTTAGCTTTACATACCTTACTTTGGAACTTACTATATTACGTCGTTTCATCAAAATTGATAGTTGGTAACGTTATCTGAAGCATAACATCATAAAGGGTAGTATCAGAAAATATTCAAAAAGCACAACAAGGCCGTATCACAATAATAGTTCACGAGCGATAACCTCAACAATTACTACAGATAAATGGCGTATTGCCACACATTTGTCTTTCTCTACTCTCCAATTGTGTTCATGACTTTCCTAAGAAGTTAATATTTCTCCCCAATACATTAACCATAATGAACCAACCACTTAATCATCCAAAACATACAGATAAACTTGAACTTGTGGCTTCTAAACATCACCCCCTAAGTTTTTTTATCAAACAACGTCAAATTCTCTTATTAGCTCATTGGTTAAGTTGGAAGATAACTCTTACAATCAGTGACAATAATATGAGATCATATAAATAACTATGACACATATGTAAGTAATTGAGGCATTTCATCAAACACTTGGCGAGCAATAAGCTTGCAAAGACCATAAACGTCGTGTTTTCTCAACCTAGACTTCCATGTAATCGTAACAAACTTACTATATCAATATAATACAATCCACCCCTAATTTATTCAATGCAACAACCAACACAATCTTCGTAACACCTCAGATTTGGAAAAGAACAAAAAATATAGTTTTGGGCTGATGTCTGTGTCTACAGGTCCTATCTACGAACTGTAGAAGCTTCTACGATCCATAGATGGAAACCGTAGGAATTGGGGAAAAATAAATTTTTTAAATCACATCCAGTACCCTTTTACGATTAACCAGGACAGTCCGTCAACCTTTGTATGAGGTGTAGATAGGTCATGTAGGTGACCCATACTTAGTGAAATGTTAAAGCTTAAACTGGGTTTTATGGTTAGCATGTACGGTCCATAGGAAGACCTATGAGCCGTAAATCGGCTCCGTCAAATGTTGGAAAAATTAAGAGTCTTTGATAACTTTCTACGGTTGACTAGTACGGTCCATAAAAGGACCTACTGACCGTAGGTCCAAACCATAGATGGTGGTCGTCAATTATTTTTGTAGGACTTTTTAGTCTTTTATCTAATCGGTTAAACAAACAGAATTGTCATTAATCATATTCATATTATCATCCATGGAAAATTCCAATTAAGATACTAATCCAAGATAGAAACATTATAGAGTAGCTCCTTAGACCATGCATAAGAAAACCTTTCACCATTCATAATCTTTTCATATTATCTTTATAAGACCCATTGTCATTATCTTCACACTAAAAGTGTCATGCTACTAATGATATTAGTTTTAAAAACATATTCAATCATCATTGATGGCATATTCGGATACTATAGTAACCATGACCTAATATAGAAAAATAATCAAAAGCATTGATGAAAATAATAGATGTCATTCATGTCATGCGGCCATGCTTCTTAGAATATATAGATACCTTCATCTATAATCTTGAGTTATAAACATTGCTTTCATCAAACATGCATAATTTCTATAACTCGTAGATCATAAACTTCATCACTTGTTCATAGTTAAAATTCATGGATCATGCATGAGTTCATATGAATTAAACTTTAAATCATGTAAATACTTCAATTCATGCATTAAAAGATTAAAAACAAGTAATTGAATCATAATTGAAAAGAACCCACAGAGTTTAAATAAAATCCTAACTTTGAATTGAGAATTCAACTTGTAAAACTTGATGATTTTGGGAACCGTATAGAGGAAAGAACTCCATAGGTGAATACTAACATATGTTTGTGATCAAGGCTTAATATCCATGGTGAATTGGAAATCTTGAAGTAAAACCCTAGCTTCTTGTTCCTTATTTTTAGAGAGGATTTTGGGGATGAACTTGGAAATAAATTTAGGAATTAGGTTACTGATTAAGAATGTGTAGTTTTAGTACTTAATTCACCTATATAGGTCTTTAAATATAGAATAAAACAGCATACCTTAGGTACCAAACACATAAGCCAGACCTAAAATATCCCTTACTTAAAATTTGACGGGATGTATGGACCCCGAAATGACCCGTATAGAGATCCGTACAAAGGAGGCAAAAAATTAGGTGTCCCTAAATGGCCAACCACTGTCCCTGAATTTCCAATGATTCCCAAAAGAGACTGTTCAGGGTTCCGTGAAGGGTTTATTATTTGTTTGGGTTCGTGGACTTGCCTATTAACTTGTAAGACCCCAGATTCGAAAAAAAAGATAAATTGTAAATTTTTAGAAGTTGCAGGTTCTACCAACGGAGGCCACCTACGGACCATAGATCGACCCATGGATGGTAGGTGGGGTCTGTGGTTGTTCACCTCAACTCCACCTAGAAATTTCAGAAAGATTCTAGAACCACACAAGGACCTACAGACTGTAGGTGGGACCACGATCTGTGGTCCAGGTCAGTGGTTCAAACCCCAGTTCCTAACTCTCTGAAGCCAAATGACGAGAGGACAGGACGGGCCATAGGTCCATCCATGGTCCGTCGGTTGCCCCAACAACTTTTTAGTTAAGGTCGTTTTGGTATTTTCCCCTATGGATTGGACACCTAAACTACATCGTTTAACCTCTAAACTTCATAGTTTTAGTTAGTATATGCCTAGTAGCTTAATCATATCTTTCCCTAAGCAGTTCATTCACAAAATTTGATCAAACCAGAGCAAAGGGAAAAGAAATAGTCGACCCAAAACCCTCCAAGAACGCAACAAGTTTTCTTCAGTTCCAACCCCAAAATTGAAAGATTTCTCTGCGAAAGTCGTCACCAGGTATGTGGGATTTCACTAGTGGGTTCCTTTCACCCATTAGGTCCCTAAAATTCAGTCAGATTCTTGATTCATTAAATATTTTTTAGTTCTAGATTTTCTTGAACTTTGGAGAATTGCGGTGATTTAGTTGTTGTAGTGTTCTTAATCAGATTATCAGGTTTTTTAAGCATTGTTACTTAGTTCCTTGTCTGAAACTCAGAACCCTAGTGGTTTAGATTGATGTTTAAGGATGTAATCAATTGACACTAGTTCGGTTCAAGTGCCATACGATCGCGTGTAATGATAAAACCCAACCAAGGGTTAGGATCGTTCCCACAGAGAGTGATTTTAAGAATTAATAGAAAATAAAATTTAGTTCTAATTAGTCATAGCTATAAACGTTATCGAATATAAACATACTAAATCAAAGGGGTGACGCAAGCGTCAATTATCAATGGGGGTTTTTGTAATAATTAACATCTAAAAACAACAAAAAAATATGAAAATGAGATAGAGAGATGGAATTCTTGGGATGTGATAGGAATACAAGATAGACTAAATTATTGGGTACATACTTTTGATAGTAAATTGTTTAGTATTTGTGACTAGGGTAGACTATAGTAGGGGTAAATTCTCTCTCGAGCAACTTACCTCGAATCAACTCGGTTTCTCTCGAACACCGAATTGTCGCATTAAGCACAGCCTCCGCGTTAGCCCATTCACTCTCTCTAGCTAAATGTGTGGGAAAAGGACTAGGGTTCACTCTCTCGAGCTGAACCCATGTCGACCCAATACCATCGACTATCAGTTTAGTAGTCTTAGTTTTACGACCTCTCTTTCCAGCAAGCCAAAAACAGTAAGATGAAATAGTATTTGCAACTACAAGCCCATTAATTTCATACACAACAACTAAATTTAATCACATTTAAACAACAAATAAACCATCAACAAGCAAGACTCAACAGATAAGCTATCCTATATTCACAAAATCACACCCCAAGAATTGGGGTTTTAGCTAGACATGTAAAAGTGATAAAAATTTATACCAATATCAGTTTCCATACATTGGGTATGAAGAATTAAGTCTTAAAACACGTCAAGAATGAAGAATTTTAGAAACCTACGTCCAATTTCTTGGAGTTGAAACCCTTTGAATCTTCAAGGCCTTAGAACAAAGTCTCCAAAAACCCTCTAAAACTTAGAATCTCTCAAAAACTGTAAAATGTTCTACTAATAATAGTGCTATGATGTTAAGCTAGAAATTTAAACAAGTACTTATAATGTTTGAAAATTTGTGTTGCAGTGGATCACCCGGCGCAGTTAGTTGGGATCGCCGACATACTCGGCAATCCGCCTTTTAGTCGATGTCATCACCTTGTTGCTTTAGCCTTTAGCATCTTTGCGCTTTGAGTCGTTGGGCGATATGGTACTGCTTTGCAGAACAACTCGGCGACACGCTGACTGCTCCATTTCATCACCAACTTGATCTTTCCCTTCAGGGCTCAGCACACTAGAACGAAATGCGATCTCTAGGCCGATCGGTGACTCGCCAACTGGGCTCGGCCATCCTCAGGCCTTCATTTATTCGTTCTTTTCAGCTGTTTTGTTCCTTATTGCCAAGTAGTGTCCATGCCTTGCCTCAAACTCTAAATACCTGAAACTTAAGGGTTTTCATTAGATATTGAGACAAAATATGCATTTGAGGACACTAATTCTATCAAAATATAGCCCTAAATGAGTCCAATTTGTGGACTCATCAACACTCCCAACTTAAACTTTGGCTTGTCCTCGAGTAAAACTCAAGTTCAGTAGTTCAAAAAGAATGTCTCAAACAGTGCTACACAAGACTCGATCATGAATGTACACAACAAAACTCAATTTACTCATGCCAGGATCAAATGTGTACCCAAAGATTCAAGTTGTGACACACTATTTCCAAAGATTCTCACTCTCGCAATACTTACTTCAAATGCAAGTTCAAGCTCAACATCAGTTTGATAAAAAAGACCAAATACAAATACAAAAGGTAAAATTATTATGTAAAAACTTACCTAAACTATACTTTCCAGATGAAAACAAAAAATTTACTTATATAATAGAATCAGATGCGAGTGAAAAAAGTTATGGAGGAATATTAAAATACAGGTATGATGACACTACGATAGAACATCATTGTAGGTATTATTCAGGAATGTTTAATAATACAGAAATAAAATGGGAAATAAATAGAAAAGAATTATATTCAGTATATAAGTGTTTATTATCATTTGAACCATATATTGTATATAACAAATTTATTATAAGAACAGATAATACACAAAGTAAAATGGTGGCTAACAAGAAAAATACAAGATTCGGTAACAACAAAAGAAATAAGGAGATTGGTATTAAATATATTAAATTTCACATTTACAATAGAAGTAATAAAAACTGATAAGCATGTTATTGCAGATTACTTATAAAGACAAAGCTACTCAGACTGAGAACGAAAATACAATGGAAGAGATACTCAAAGCCATAACTACACTTTGTATAAAAGAGGATAGTATGGACAACGAGATACAAAAGCTAAAGACTAATGAAGATAATCTGAAGTCTAAAGCTAGTCAGCAGCATGACTATAAAAATGCGGAGCTACGTCGACCGGAAGACGGAAAAAACCCAGACCTAAAAGGAGACGATGGGAAACTCCTTAAAACCCATAACTTTTGTTTAAATACAGCTGCAGGTACAAGCAAACAAGTTAGCAATAATGAAACGACCCCAAAAATGCCCGAAAATGTGCTTCAGAAACACCTATAATTGTATTTTCCATATATCTCAAAATCCATGCATGATTTCGGAAATTCGACTTCATATTCTTATTCAGGGGGTCAAATTGAGTGGGAAATGGGTCTAACCCGAATTTTAGAGCAACCGTATCAAAATTCGAAAATCGCAAAAAATGCGATTTGGAGGGTCAACTTTAAAGGGGAATATCTCTTAGCACACAAGGAAATGGAAGGGCTACCACCTATTAAATTAAAGCCCTTTGAGTTAGCTTTCCAATGCAATTGGTTTCACCTCATTCCGAGTTAGGATGAAGGAGTTATGATCATTTTCGTAAAACCTGTACGGGCAGAATTGCAATTTCCAGAGAGCTAAGTTACTGTAGCGGGCTGGGGACGTTTTTTCTTTTATAAAAAAAAGGATATGTCCCATACTTAGTTATATTTCTTTCTAGCTTCAAAACACTCAAAAACACTCTCTAAGCCCTCTTCAAAATTTCACCAAGATCTTCAACCAAATTCAAAGATCTCAAGCTCTAATTCCGGATTCAAGACTCAATCTCAAGCTTCAATTCTCCATTCCAATCTTCATCAAGGATTCTCCAAAGTTGAGGCATGTGGGTTGATTGTGGAAACCTTCCTTTCCACAAGTCCAACCATTTATCCT